>NC_141879.1:632924875-633075041 GCF_056163025.1 Triticum urartu
TTGGTTTTATACAGACTTTTGGAGAAGCCTGTATTTACAAGAAAGTGAGTGGGAGCTCTGCAGCATTTCTGATATTATATGTAGATGACATATTACTAATTGGAAATAATATAGAATTTCTGGATAGCATAAAGGGATACTTGAATAAGAGTTTTTCAATGAAAGACCTCGGTGAAGCTGCTTACATATTAGGCATTAAGATCTATAGAGATAGATCAAAACGCTTAATTGGACTTTCACAAACCACATACCTTGACAAAGTTTTGAAGAAGTTCAAAATGGATCAAGCAAAGAAAGGGTTCTTGCCTGTGTTACAAGGTGTGAAGTTGAGTAAGACTCAATGCCCGACCACTGCACAAGATAGAGAGAATATGAAAGATGTTCCCTATGCATCAGCCATAGGATCTATCATGTATGCAATGCTGTGTACCAGACCTAATGTGTGCCTTGCTATAAGTCTAGCAGGGAGGTACCAAAGTAATCCAGGAGTGGATCACTGGACAGCGGTCAAGAACATCCTGAAATACCTGAAAAGGACTAAGGATATGTTTCTCATATATGGAGGTGACAAAGAGCTCATCGTAAAAGGTTACGTTGATGCAAGCTTTGACACTGATCCGGACAATTCTAGATCGCAAACCGGATACGTGTTTACATTAAACGGTGGAGCTGTCAGTTGGTGCAGTTCTAAACAAAGCGTTGTAGCGGGATCTACATGTGAAGCGGAGTACATAGTTGCTTCGGAAGCAGCAAATGAAGGAGTCTGGATGAAGGAGTTCATATCCGATCTAGGTGTCGTACCTAGTGCATCGGGTCCAATGAAAATCTTTTGTGACAATACTGGTGCAATTGCCTTGGCAAAGGAATCCAGATTTCACAAGAGAACCAAGCACATCAAGAGATGATTCAATTCCATCCGGGATCTAGTCCAGGTGGGAGACATAGAGATTTGCAAGATACATACGGATCTGAATGTTGCAGACCCGTTGACTAAGCCTCTTCCACGAGCAAAACATGATCAGCACCAAGGCTCCATGGGTGTTAGAATCATTACAGTGTAATCTAGATTATTGACTCTAGTGCAAGTGGGAGACTGAAGGAAATATGCCCTAGAGGCAATAATAAAGTTATTATTTATTTCCTTATAATCATGATAAATGTTTATTATTCATGCTAGAATTGTATTAACCGGAAACATAATACATGTGTGAATACATAGACAAACAAAGTGTCACTAGTATGCCTCTACTTGACTAGCTCGTTAATCAAAGATGGTTATGTTTCCTAACCATGAACAATGAGTTGTTATTTGATTAACGGGATCACATCATTGAGAGAATGATCTGATTGACATGACCCATTCCATTAGCTTAGCACCCGATCGTTTAGTATGTTGCTATTGCTTTCTTCATGACTTATACATGTTCCTATAACTATGAGATTATGCAACTCCTGTTTACCGGAGGAACACTTTGGGTACTACCAAACGTCACAACGTAACTGGGTGATTATAAAGGAGTACTACAGGTGTCTCCAAAGGTACATGTTGGGTTGGCGTATTTCGAGATTAGGTTTTGTCACTCCGATTGTCGGAGAGGTATCTCTGGGCCCTCTCGGTAATGCACATCACTTAAGCCTTGCAAGCATTGCAACTAAATGAGTTAGTTGCGGGATGATGTATTACAGAACGAGTAAAGAGACTTGCCGGCAACGAGATTGAACTAGGTATTAGAATACCGACGATCGAATCTCGGGCAAGTAACATACCGATGACAAAGGGAACGACGTATGTTGTTATGCGGTCTGACCGATAAAGATCTTCATAGAATATGTAGGAGCCAATATGGGCATCCAGGTCCCGCTATTGGTTATTGACCGGAGACGTGTCTCGGTCATGTCTACATTGTTCTCGAACCCGTAGGGTCCGCACGCTTAAGGTTACGATGACTGTTATATTATGAGTTTATGCATTTTGATGTACCGAAGGTTGTTCGGAGTCCCGGATGTGATCACGGACATGACGAGGAGTCTCGAAATGGTCGAGACATAAAGATTGATATATTGGAAGCCTATGTTTGGATACCGGAAGTGTTCCGGGTGAAATCGGGATTTTACCGGAGTACCGGGAGGTTACCGAAACCCCCCGGGAGCTAAATGGGCCATGATGGGCCTTAGTGGAAAAGAGAAGAGGCAGCCCTACATGGGCCGCGCGCCCCTCCCCTCCCTTGGTCCGAATAGGACAAGGAGAGGGGGCCGGCCCCTCTCTCTCTTTTCCCCCCTCCGTGAATCCTATTCCAACTAGGATTGGGGGGGGGGAATCCTACTCCCAGAGGGAGTAGGACTCTCCTGGCGCGCCCTCCTTGGCCGGCCGCCTCCCCCCTTTAGTCCTTTATATATGGAGGCAGGGGCACCCCAGAGACACACAAGTTGATCCACGTGATCTATCCCTTAGCCGTGTGCGGCGCCCCCAGCCACCATAGTCCTCGATAATATTGTAGCGGTGCTTAGGCGAAGCCCTGCAGCAGTAGTACGTCAAGATCGTCACCACGCCATCGTGCTGACGGAACTCTTCCCCGACACTTTGCTGGATCGGAGTCCGGGGATCGTCATCGAGCTGAACGTGTGCTAGAACTCGGAGGTGCCGTAGTTTCGGTGCTTGATCGGTCGGATCGTGGAGACGTACGACTACATCAACCAAACGCTTCCGTTGTCGATCTACTAGGTATGTAGATCATACTCCCCCTCTCGTTGCTATGCATCACCATGATCTTGCGTGTGCGTAGGAAATTTTTTGAAATTACTACGAAACCCAACAGGTGCGACTGCCGGTGAAAACCACACCGACTTCGGTCATGACGGATGAATCGACGTATTTGTGTCGTTGCATTGTTGAAGGCATCGTTGAACTGATATACGCCATTTGAAGCCAAGACATACTCTATAACACTAAGCCTCTAGTTTTAAAGAGCCCACATTCAATTGAGGTCTTCAATTATAATTTGGTCACCTGATTTTGACCGGGTCAACAATTTCTCAAACCTCTCTCATTCAATTCTTTTATACTACACACTATGCTTCCTAATTTTTGAGGTCTCATAATTAATTGACGTATTCAATTTAGAATTGGGTCAACCAATTTTGACCGGGTAAACACTTTCTCAAGCTCTCGTGAGCAGGTGGGAGACCTCCCGACCCGGCTTCTCGTGAACCTCCCTCCATTCTCTCATAAAAGAGCAAACCCTCTCTATTATTTCATGTGGTGCCTCAATCCTCTTGCCATTCTTTATCTCGTTTCGTGCCAGCCATAGGGCATAAACTGCATGGATCATCGCATGTCACTCATCTTCATGAGCTTCGGCAAACCACCCAAAAGCATCCAATTCGCCAGCTCGCCCTGGGAGCATGTGAAACTCGGTGGGGCTGCCACCGTCACTCCCTTTTCTGAATGCAACTGGTTCCAAAACTGGACTGAGTGTTGGCAAGTCCAAAATCTATGCATGATAGTCTTCACGTCCACACACTGTACATAAAACTCTTGGCTTTATCCTCCATTGCAGCAGCTCCGCATCCACCTCCAAGCCATTCCTAATCACTCTCCACATGTGAATCTTAGTCTTGCTTGGTGCGCTGGTATCCCAAAGGCCCAAGTGCCCTTTATGCTTGTTGACTGAACTAGAAGATTCTGGCCATCCGGTTTTCAGCTTATTCATAGTCATTCTCATGTGATAAGCGGAACGCACCGTGAATATGCCGTTCTTCGTATAGTTCCAAGCTAAGCAGTCCTCCATCGATGGCCCCCCCAATAGCTATTTGTTTTATGTCTTGCGCATCATCCGGCGAGAACATTCCATCAACTCTGATATTGTTCCAAGCATCGCCTGACGCCACCAGTAGATCTGCCACCTTAGTCACACCCTGCACAAACAAAGCCCCGAGTAGCCTCATGCTGTCGCTTCTCAGGATCCAGTTATGATGGTGTATATTGATACTTGTTCCATCACCGACCCTCCAAACAAGTCCTTCTCTCAAAAGATCACGCCCACAGAGGATACTCTGAAAAGTGAAGGAACCCCCCGAGGGACACATGGCTGACATAATCGTGGTATCTGGAAAGTACCTTGCCTTAAGAACTCGAGCACATAACGACGTTGGGTATTGTAAGATCCTCCATGTCTGTTTGGCCAAAAGGGCTTGGTTGAAAGCTTCCGGATCACGAAAGCCAAGACCCCCATCCCGCTTTGCCTCACACATCTTCTCCCAAGAGATCCAATGCACCTTCTTATCACCATTTGTTGCCCCCCCCCCCACCAGAATTTTGACGAGATAGAAGTCAGGTTCCGGCGCATTTCTTTGTGAGGTGGAAACAACTCATGGTGTAGGTTGGTGTAGCTTGGAGTACTGACTTAACAAGTACTTCCCGCGCAGCCTTTGATAGTCCCTGTCCCTTCAAACCGTTAACCTTTCCTTTCGAGCACTCCGTGACATATTTGAAAGTACCATCCTTTGATCTCCCAACCAGTGTGGGGAGACCCAAATAACGCTCGCCAAGTGCCTCATTATGAGCACCTAGTATGTTTTGTAATTGGCTTTTCATGTCATCCTGAGTGCCTTTGCCAAAGAAGATGGCAGATTTTTGTAAGTTAATGCGCTGACCTGAAGCCTCCTCGTACTGCCTCAGAATTTCCTTCAGCTCCATCATATTTTCCGTTGATCCCTCCAGGAACACAATACTGTCATTGGCACATAATTTTCTCATTGTAGGTTCTCGTTACCATCTGAGGTTTGTCTAGAATTGCCCAATATCATTCATCCTGTACCATAGGTAAAATTTGCATGCTTGGTTACTATCAATTTCTTTTTATAGCCAACATTGTTATAAGATTTACCTTTGTATTTTGTAATGACTTCCCTTCAAGTTCTTTGCTTGATTATTTTGGTTTTCAAAAACTTCGGTGTTGAAGTACTTAGTTTTTAGATGGACACAATCAATTCTCTAGTTTCTTTCATCATTTTTTTGTCTAGTTTCACCCTTGTTCTGATTATAAAATTCATGATTGTTTCAATTTAAGGTATAAAGGAACAATACATTCTGAAATATGAGTAAACTTCTTTGCATGTAGATAAGTTTCCAAGGTGGATGCAAGTAGGTAAGTCAACTCAGAATTCCGGAAACCGGACATTTTTGCCCACAAACTAGTTAAGCCGATGGAGTGCGGATGATGATGGTGGGGACGGCGTGGGCCATACCGGCTACCCCATATCCGCCCCAGACATGGGCTGGATATGGGGGTTGCCAGACAACCCCGACATTAGGGATAGGTTTGGGTAGCCCGGTTGAGTGGCCAAATTTTGTCTAGACATCGCCCGGGTAGGCCACTCAATGTTTGGGGCGAAATTGAGGGGTGTGGAATTGAGGGGTCTGGCTGTAGATGCTCTTACAGGTCATTTGGCAATATAAAAAGATGGAGAGAGGGGCATGGGGTCTCTACCGTTGTTTATCAATGGTAACCTTGGAGTGTGATGATTGGCTCTCATGGGCTGCAGATATGAACCGAATCAGGGTTCTAAATGCCAATAATGGCATTGCATCATGTATGAAAGGGAAATCATGTACAACTATCAATATTGGACCCTGACAGTGTCGAACGTCGGGTATGAGCACATGGAAACTCTGAACGTTTTCTATGGCCTTTAACACAGCTTTTTCTACATTAAAATAAAAATACCTCGCTATAAGTATAAACAGAAGAAGGCAAAAGCTGATATACGCTGGTCCATATTTTGCCGCTGCTTTGTATGCAATCTGTGTTGAGTATAATCCAACTTGCAAACCTCAGGAAAGATTCATCTTTTTCTGAATGTATATCATGGTTATGTCATACATATGTAGTTTCATATCAAGAAACAGCAAGAAGAGAATTTTGTCAATTTTGACAGAATTCCAATTGCTACTTAGACTGCAAGTCTGAACATTTTTTGTCGAAAAAGGGGGAAGCCCCGCCTCTGCAAGTCTGAACATGGACATGAGAAACACATAATTGCAAAAGGAGACATTTGTTGATTGCTTATGTCAGTGCAGAATTATATAATTCGACGCAAACACATCTTTCCCAACACGAGGATCAATTTCTTTCAGTTCTTTGCAGATTTCAGCAGATTTTAAACACTAAATCTCGCTTTCAATTCATCAACTTCTTTCGATCACGTACATACAGAACATGCATACGAGCTACGAGCAACTGCATTGCAGTAGTGCTACTTTACTTACAACTACAGTATGCCATGTTCGAGTCTTCGAGAAGAAGGATATACATAAAAGTGACCTAAAAAGTGACCAGGAGTAGTTCTGGATCAACTGTCTTCTTGACTAGAGCTACACCTGAAGCTGCGTCCTGACCGCGAAGGTCTTCTTGACCATGGAGCTAGTGCACCTCCTGATCGGCTGCATCTGAGACGCCGGCTGCATCATCTTGGGCGCCTGCACCAACTGCGTCTTGCGCCGCCGTTTGGCGTCCGCTGCTTCCTGGTAACCTTGGCGGAGCTTGCGCTTCGCGGCTTCCATCTTCTCCTCCGAGCAGAGCCGGGCACGGTCACCGTCGACGAAGCCGGCGGCAGGATCGGACGCCTTTTTGATGATTTCCGCCGTCTTCTTGGCCAAAGGCTCGCCGAAGATTTTGTGAGGCCGCTTCGTCTTCGCGTCAGGACCGGCGCAGGCACGCTGCTGCTGGCCGACGGTAGGTGGAGTGACCTCGACGGCCTGCGTCAGGACACGCTGCTGCGGGACGTTCTCCACCTTCTTCTTCATGGGCATGGCTGCTGTGACCTCGACGACCTCGTCCTGGACGGAGGTCTCCCACCCGCTCACGATGCCGCGCGCGAGGAGGCGGACGCGCTCCGAGTCGTGCTCCCGCAGCGCGCGCACAGACTCCGCGAGCTCCGTGGAGATGGGCACCTCTGGCGTTGATGGAACCACCCTGAGCGTCTCGAGAGACTCTGCCATGAGGTCGTCGAGAATCCCGCAGATACGCTCCGCCTGGTCGTCGTCGGCGGCGTTGCAGAGCCCTACCAGCAGGTCCCCCCTCGCGCGCTGGAACACGTGGCGGGAAAATTGGTCTGGGTCGGCGGCCTCGATGGCGGCGTCCACGGGGTCGAAGGCACCGTAGAAGCTGTTCCACCGGCGGAGCATCTGCGCGGCCATGGCGGCGGCTTTTCCGCGAGCTCCTGTGATCGATCTTGTGGTGGATGGGGGAGTGGGGAGGATTGGATGGGGAAATTGGGAAGGAAGAAGGCGATCGCCTACCACGAGGCCCCCAATGCAGCTTATATCTCCCGGCGAGGCGGTGACGCGAGCAGAGCACCACTCCCGATCGAATTCGGAAGCGCGTTTCGCTCCAGTGGAATCCGATTGAGCAGCGGCAAACGCGCACCACGCGTTGCCCGCACGCCACGAAATCTTGCCACCCCATGGTTACCGACACGCACCAGCAGCTGGGTCGGGCAACCCATGGCCACCGTCTGGCGAATCGCCGCCGTCGAAGCCGCCATTGGCGCCATGATCAATGACCACGACGCCGGCTCCCACAAGAGACGGCGCATCGGGAGCACCGAGGACTACGAGCTGACGCGCGTGCTCGGGAAGGGCGTCTTCGGCGTCGTCGTCAAGACGTCGCCCTCAAATGCCTCATCCGCTCGCCCGACGACGGCAGCGGCAAGAGGAGGCGCCGTGCCGACACGCTCCACCGTGACCTGCTGCGTGAGGCGTGCTACCTCGCGGCGTGCCGCGGCCACCCCTCCGTCGTCGGCTTGCACGGCATCGTGCAGCCTCGTCCTGGAGCACGTCGGCCCGAGCCTCTGTCACGTCCTGCGTGGTCGCCGCCGACCGTTCGCGGAGAAGGAGACCCGCCGCGTCATGCGGCAGCTTCTGAGCGGCGCCGGGAGGATGCATGAGCCGGGCATCGTCCACCGGGACATCAAGCCCGGGAACATCTTCGTCGGCGGCGAGGGTGTGGTGAAGATATGTGATCTCGGGCTGGCCATTTCCATGGCGAGCGCGACGCCGCCGCGCGGTCAGGCTGGCACGCTCTGGTACATGGATCCCGAGATGCTCCTGGGGAAGCCGGACTAGGACGAGCTCGTGGATGCCTGGTCGCTCGGCTGCGTCATGGCGGAGCTGCTCGCCGGCGAGCCACTGTTCCCTGGCCACAGCGCGACCGACCAGCTCCTCAGAATTTTCCGCGTGCTCGGTAGCATGTGTATGGCATCCACGCCGCTCGCCGCCGCGGAGCAGAAGCTGCTGACCCGCCGAGGCGGCAGCCGGCTTCGTGAGCTGTTCCCCGAGGAGCGCCTGTCGCGCGACGGGTTCGAGGTTTTAGAGGGGCTCCAATGCCCATTTGTTGGCTTTGCTAAATGTCTTCTTCCGGGACAACCAACAACTCGTCCCGTCCCGCTCCCGCGAGCGGGAGGGGCGGGGCGAACCCTAAATCGCGCCGCCGCCGTCCTCCTCCTCGCGCCCCCTCCCTCGCCGCCGCCGGAGCGCGCCGCCGGGCAAAGCCCGGTCGGCGTAGGCGGCGGCGGGGATCTCTTTCCTCCCTCGGCGGTCCTGCAGCGCGGGATGTGACGACCTCCATGGGACGCGGCGCTCGCGCGGGGCGCGGGCGGCCGTGGGCGCGGTGGCGGCTGCGCTGGCCCGGCCTGTTGTGGAGCGGCGGGGCTGCGAGCAGCAGGTGCGGGGGCCTTCGGGCGGCGGCGGCTGCGATGTGGCCGGGCGCAGGTGGCGGGGGGCGTGGTCTGCGTCGTATCCGGCCGTCCTTGGGCTGGTCCTCTGGCTGGGCGGGGTTGGCTGCGGTTGGCTGCCCTTGGCCAGGCGCTGGTGCAGCCATGGTGGCGGCGTGCGGGCTTCAGGCTGGTCCCATGGGGCTGCACCTCCCGGCGGCGCGTCTTTTGGCGGCGGGGTTGGCGGGCGGAGGTGTGGCCGGTGGTTGTGTGCTCTGTCGGGCCTTCCGTTTGGTCCCGGCGAGCGGCGCGGAGTAGGGCAGCGGCCCGGCGTGGTGGCTGCTCTGGTCGTGGGATACGGCGGCGCTCGGAGGTATGGTGTGGCCTCCCTGTTGCCTAGTGTCTACACGACAGCTCGGCGGTCCCGGCTGCAGCGACGGTTGGCTTCTTCGTCGGCGTCGGCTCGTTTGCAGGTGGACTGTTTCGGCCTTCGATCCCTTCCCTCGGCGCTCGGGCACTACTTTCGTCGAAGGGCTGGCCCTCTCCTAGTTACAGTCCATCGCCTGTCTCGCGCCCGGTGCAGCGAGATCGAGCCCGTCTTGTGCCCGGCTGTTGGATCGAGCTCGTTTCGCGCCCGGCAGCAGGACTGTGCTTGTCTCGCGCCCGGCTGCAGGACCATGCTCGGTTCGCGCCCGGCTGCAGGACCGTGCTCGGTTCGCGCCCGGCTGCAGGACCGTGCTCGTCTTGCGCCCGGTGCAGCAGGACGGGTCGATGGTGGCTAATTTTGGCCGACCTTTTGGGTCTCGGCGCTGGAGCCGTTCAGGGGTGCGAAAACCGGGGCCTTTCCGCTCGTCTCTTTGGTTGGGGTAGCGGCGGGTCTTAGGTGTGGAGGTGTCAAGGTCTTGGATGCCGGGGCGGCGGCCCTGGTGGTGGTAGTGCGGCGCTCTTGGGCAGAGCCCATGGCTTGGTGCTGCCCGGTGGCCATGGCCGTGTGGGCGGCATGGTAGCCAGGGTGTGGCGTTCAATGACGGTGAGTGTTGGTCGGGGTGAAAACCTGCTCTGTCTTCGGCCAGACCGGCGGCGGCGAAGCTCGTTCCCTTCTTGACGGCGTCGTCGCGGCTCTCATTGCCAGTCGTGTTTCTCCAGGGGAAACTCTGATCCTCAGATCGGGCAGCGGCGGCGCTCCGGTGTCGTAACCTTCCTAAAGGCGCCGTCTTGGAGTCCACGGTTCGTCGTATGTGGCTTCATCTCTTCGCGGTGGCATGTTCATAAAGAGTCCCCGATTACTCTTGTAGTGATAAGGGTGGTGTTGCTGCGCTTAGCGCCTATGTATCCTGCCTTAGGTGTGTGCGTGTGTTGTGATGGCGTGTGTTTGTACTGGTTTATTGTGAATCGTTGCTTTATATATAAAACGGGATGAAAGCTTTTTTGGGTAATGCCCATTTGTTTGCTGGCAGCTTCAGCCGCGTAGGATGCGTGCTCGACCACCATTCTACTGGGATTGCATTTCCATTCCTCCAATGTTCAAAGATGATTTATTTTGTAATGTATATTGACGAATTTACCGCCAGGGACGAACGCACCTTGTAAGCATGCCTGAAAAATGTAGAAAGCTTGAGCTGCAACGGAATTGTAAATGAGAGTATCACTGTGCTATCAATTCTGCAGTATTGCATTCTCAGAGTTTCAATACTGGCGATTAGAAAATGACACTCCAGCATTATTACACATCAGAGAGAGATGCAAATAAAAAAGAATTGTCATTTTTCACTTGACTAAATTTAATTTGTCATCATTCGAATTTTATCCCCGTTGGATAACACACGAAGATTCGGGCTGTTGTTCTCTTTCCCGGAGGCAATGTTATGGGACAAGCCCGTTTCGTTTTGAGAGTTGCTATCTTCTTCTCCTCTTTATTTGAAATTCTCTTATCTACCCGGTTTGGGGGAGAGAAAAAACAAAGAACGAGAGGGCCAGCCCGACGGTTGCTATCTTCTTTTCCTCTTTATTTGAATTCTCTTATCTACCCGGTTTGTCATTCCTATTTTGTAAGTGGCACTGTGGTCTTTTATGTCCTTATTGAAAGTCTAGACCTTAGAGAGATCGATCTCACAGGAAGACAAAACACCTGGACGAACAACTTGGACAATCCAACGTGTGAGAAGTTGGATCGAGTTCTTGGTAGTGTGGAATGCGGACAAAAATATCCTCTGTAACAACGCAAGCATTACAGAGGGGCCTATCTGATTATACTCCTATTTTTGCTAACTTTGGGGAGGCGACCCGTGTAGGAAACAAGAATGTTTTCTCCTTCGAATTGTCATGGTTTGAACGAGAAGGCTTCCTCGATTTGATAGCCAGGGAATGGGCTATGGAAAACCGAGGTCAGACAAACATCGAGGAATGCCAATATAAGATTAGACATTTGAGATAGTTCCTGCAGGGCTGGGCAAAGAATCAAAGTGGTGTTTACAAATTGGTGAAGGAGAGGCCTCTCAATCTAATTATTGATTTAGACCTGAAAGACGAGGTCAATGTGCTAGGCGCAACCAATCGCAAGGCTAAACGAGAAGCCGAAGAGAAGCTCGGGAAGAGGAGATAATCATAATGGGCTCTCAGAGTGAAGGTCCGACAAGTGACTCAAGGAGATAATAATACTTCGTTTTTTCATATGATTGCGAATGGAAAACACAGAAAGAGAATCATACAATTGGAACAGGATGAGGGTACTACTGTAGGACACGAGAACCTAAAATTGTATATCTCAGAATTCTATAGAACTATTTAGGGCACGAGAGAATAATTGTGTGTTGCTTGATGAGAAAATGACTGATGATGTGAATCAGCTGGGGCTCCTGGCCATGGGCCGCCCGGCCCGAAAAAGCCTGGCCCGACGCTGCTCCCGGGTCGGGCCTGGGCCTAGGTTTTGAGCCTGAAGGCTAGGTCGGGCCAGGCCTGGGCCCGCTGTTTCTGCCATTTACTGAAGAGGCCCCGCCCGAGGGCTGAGGCCCGGTGTTTTTTTTTGCTGTGATGGGCCGGGCTCAGGCCTGAAAACTAGGCCCGACGGCCGGGCCGGGCCGGGCTTGGGCCTGAGTTTTCTACCTCGGGCTTGGTCAGGTCTGGCCCGAAGCCCGGCCTGGCCCGGAGGATGGCCAGGTCTACTGGGGACCGACGAGAACGAGATACTGTTGGCTCCCTTTGCTAAGAATGATGTATTTGAGGCGATAGCAGAGATGAAAAATAATAACGCATCGGTCTGGATGGTTTTCCAACTAAATTTTGTAAGAGGTGTTGGGACATTATTAAGGAAAACCTTCTTCCCATGTTCCGTGATTTGTTCTGTGGTCAATTACAATTATTTCACCTCAACTTTGGAACCATTACTTTGTTGCCAAAGAAGGAGGAGGCAGTCCACATTGAGCAGTTCAGACCGACATGTCTGCTTAATGTGAGCTCCAAAATATTTACAAAAGTTAGCACTAATCGACTCACACATATTGCGCATTCTGTAGTGCAGCCGACACAGATGGCCTTCATGCCGGGACGACATATCCTGGAGGGGCTAGTCGTTCTTCATGAAACTTTGCACAAAATTCACTCGAAGAAACTAGATGGAGTTGCCTTCAAGGTGGATTTTGAGAAGGCATATGACAAAGTTAAATGGCCATTTGTGCAATAGGCCTTACATATGAAGGGTTTTGATGAATCCTGGAAGAAGCAAGTCGAATCTTTCGTACAAAAAGGCAGCATTGAAATAAAGGTTAATGATGACATAGGTCATTATTTCCAGAGGCAAAAAGGATTAAGAGATGGGACCCAATGTCTCCTATGTTGTTTAATATTATGGCCGATATGTTGGCAGTTCTCATTGGTGGGCCAAGGAAGAAGGTCAAGTAGGTGGACTAATCCCTCATTTAGTGGATGGTGGGGTTTCCATCCTCCAATATGCCAACGATACTATTATTTTCATGGAACACAATATGGTGACGGGGAGGAATATGCAGTTGGTTTTATGCATTTTTGAACAACTATCGAGTTTGAAAATTAATTTCAACAAGAGTGAATTATTTTGCTTTGGGTGCGCCAAAGAAGAACATGATAATTATAGACAGTTGTTTGGGTGTGAGTCGGGAGCCCTCCCTTTTAGATATATGGGCATACCAATTCATCGTCAAAAGCTAACCAATAAAGAGTGAAGCACATTGAGGATCGATTTGAGAAAAAATAAGTTGCTGGAAGGGCAAGCTTATGTCTTATGGGGGACAACTAATTCTCATTAACTCTGTGTTGACGAGTATGCCGGTGTTCCTTTTATCTTTCTTTGAAGTACCTGTGGGGGTACGGAAAAGGTTAGATTGATATCGATTAGGTTTTTTTGGCAAAGCGACGAGAACAATTCAAAATACAGGTTGGCTAAATGGGACATAATTTGTAGGCCGAAGGACCAAGGGGGCCTAGTGTAATGCCCCGAGACCGATGTGCCAGGTGTCCTCCAGCTATTCGCTGTTGTTGCCATGTCATTGCTTGCGTGTCATGCATTGCATATCATGTCATCATGTGCATTTCATTTGCATACATGTTCGTCTCATGCATCCGAGCATTTTCCCCGTTGTCCGTTTTGCAATCCGGCGCTCCGTTCTTCTCCGGTGGTCATTTCTACCTTTCTTTCATGTGTGGGGGTTAAAAATTTCCGGATTGGACCGAGACTTGCCAAGCAGCCTTGGTTTACCACCGGTAGACCGCCTGTCAAGTTTCGTACCATTTGGACTTCGTTTGATGCTCCAACGGTTAACCGAGGGACCGAGAAGGCCTCATGTGTGTTGCAGCCCAACCCCCTTTCATTTTGGCCCAAAACCCACCTAAACCTCCTCTATCTTCTAGAGCATTCGATCACGATCGCGTGGCCGAAAACCGCACCTCATTTGGACTCTCCTAGCTCCCTCTACCTATAAATATGTGCTCCTCTCCCGAATTTCGCGGTCAAACCCTAACTTCTTCCTCCTCCCGCCAACGGACACGTCCACCCTCTCGCCCGGACATGTTCGCCTCGTCCTGCGCCCAATCCTGAGCAGCCACGCGCCCCCACCGCCGTCTCCACCGCGCCGGCCCGCTGGGCCCATCGCGGGCCCGCCCGGCCCGGTCGCCGCCGCCGCTTGCCCGACCGACTCCCCGCGCGGGAGCCCGAGCTGCGCGCCGCCCCGCCGCCCTTTGCCGGCGTTCGCCTTCGCCGGCACCTCGCCGCGCCTCCGCCGGCGTCTTCCGCCTCGCCGGTGCTGCTCTGGCCGCCGCCCTCCGCCGCCTTGCCAACGCCGCGCCGCCCGCACGTCGCCGGCCCCGCCGCCCCCTGCCTACTCCGGCGAGCTCCCATGACGCCGGCCACCGCGTTCCTCTTCTCCGGCGAAGATCTCCGATGAGCCTCGGTTCACGCGCCCGGATCTGGATCGGGTCAAACCCTAGGTTGACCCCGAAATTTCCCTAAGTCCTTTTTATTTTTACATCCTGGAGCACTTTTCATCATGCCATAACTTTGCATCCGTAGAACCGTTTTGGGCATATAGCATATCAAAATGTTCGTCTCAGAGAGCACATCATTTCATCTCATTGCATCATTTTCATTTGAGTTCATCTTGATGCCCGAAATGCTGTTGGAAGAGTGCTATTTGAGTTAATTGTCAGATCTGCTGCTCCAAATAGCTATTTGTCATTTTTGCCATGATTATTGTGTGCATGTTATGCTCATGAGCTCTACATATGTTTTGTTATATGCTTTGCCATCTTTCCAGAGATGCAATCCATATATTTTTGTGATGTGTGTGGTGACTAGCACAAGCTTGTAAAGTGGTGCATTCGTTAATGCTGATTTCAGGGACTTAGCATTTCCACTAAGTCCTTGATCTGTTTATTTCAATATGCCATATGTTCATGTTGTTTCCTAGTGATCCGTGCCTCTTTTGAGGATGATCAGTAAGGATGATTTGTTAATCTTGTGGTGCTCTATCCATCCATGCCTTTGTTTGCAATTATGGAGCATCCTAGCTTGAGTCAATCGAGCTCTACTTTTGCTATTTCGTGAATCTGGGCAGATTGTCTACTTGTTAGCGATTTTGCCGAGGATGTTGTAGTTGATCCGTGTATGCTATGTTATTGTTCTTGCCATGTCTAGCTTGTATAATGTGTATTATTGATGGGTGTACGCTTAGATTGTCATGACTTGCTCTGTAGTGAGTGCATCGAGCTCGTAAACATGCCTACTTGCTATCATATTTGCATGCTCCAGTTTTTCACTAAGTCTGTAACCTGATTATGTTTTTGCCATGTTCACATGCTTGCAATTGTATTTTCTGATCCCTTTTGGCTCAAGGTCACTAAGGGACTTTTGTTAAGTTCTTTGAGTAGCTCCATGCCATGCTTTACTTTGCCATATTCAGTTCCTGTAGCATATAGTTTTCATGCTACAAAGTGTGCTACCTGATCTGAAATTCCAGACAAGTGTTAATTTCACCAAGTCTGAAATCTGTTTACCAAATGCACTTTTGCCATGCTTGCTTGAACCTGTTAATGGATGAATTGGCCGTAGCTCAGTGTTCATCTTTTGTTAAGCTTTATGAGTGGATCCCTGCCATGTATTTTGTTGCCATGTTTGAGTGCTGTAGCATAATTATCTTGTTGCATTTAGATGGTAACTTGTTGTTTATCGCAGACCGTTGCCATATTTGTTTTGCTTACCATTTCCAAACCGTGCATCCGATTCCGGCGTACTTTATATCGATTTCAACTGAAATCACCTCACCTTTCCAGTGGCACACTTGGATTTCCAAGTTGAGGCCATGTTCATTCATTCCCTTGCAAATCATGCATATGCATCGCATACCGCATCCCGCACATCATGCCATGTTCATGTGTGGTTTGTTTACTATGTTGTTTGCTTCTTTCCGGTGTTGCTTCTTCGGGTTGGTTCCAGTAACGTCGTGTTTGTGAGGAACCGTTCATCTACGTCCGTTCGTCTTCTTCATGGGCTCGTTCTTCTTCCTTGCGGGATTTCAGGCAAGATGATCATACCCTCGAAATCACTTCTATCTTTGCTTGCTAGTTGCTCGCTCTTTTGCTATGCCTATGCTACGATACCTACCACTTGCTTATCATGCCTCCCATATTGTGAACCAAGCCTCTAACCCACCTTGTCCTAGCAAACCGTTGATTGGCTATGTTACCGCTTTGCTCAGCCCCTCTTATAGCGTTGTTAGTTGCAGGTGAAGATTGAAATTTGTTCCTTGTTGGAACATGGAGATGATGTTCCTTGTTGGAACATGTTTAATTGTTGGGATATCACAATATATCTTATTTAATTAATGCATCTATATACTTGGTAAAGGGTGGAAGGCTCGGCCTTATGCCTGGTGTTTTGTTCCACTCTTTCCGCCCTAGTTTCCGTCATATCGGTGTTATGTTCCCGGATTTTGCGTTCCTTACGCGGTTGGGTAATAATGGGAACCCCTTGACAGTTCGCCTTGAATAAAACTCCTCCAGCAATGCCCAACCTTGGTTTTACCATTTGCCACCTAGCCTTTTCTTTCCCTTGGGTTCTGCAGACTCAAGGGTCATCATTATTTTAACCCCCCCCCCCCGGGCCAGTGCTCCTCTGAGTGTTGGTCCAACCTGTCAACTGCCAGTGGCCACCAGGGGCAACTCTGGGCTGGCCTACCCGTACCTAGGACAATCTGAGTGTGCCCTGAGAAAGAGATATGTGCAGCTCCTATCGGGAGTTGTCGGCACATTCGGGCGGTGTTGCTGGATTTGTTTTAACTTGTCGAAGTGTCTTGTAGAACCGGGATACCGAGTCTGATCGGAACGTCTCGGGAGGAGGTCTATTCCTTCGTTGACCGTGAGAGCTTGTCATGGGCTAAGTTGGGACTCCCTTGCAGGGATTTGAACTTTCGAAAGCCGTGCCCGCGGTTATGGGCAGATGGGAATTTGTTAACGTCCGGTTGTAGAAACCTGAAGTTGACCTTAATTAAAATACATCAACCGCGTGTGTAACCGTGATGGTCTCTTTCCGGCGGAGTCCGGGAAGTGAACACGGTGTTGGAGTTATGCTTGACGTAGGTTGTTCTAGGATCACTTCTTGATCATAGTTGTTCGACCGTGCTTTTGCCTTCTCTTCTCGCTCTCATTTGCGTATGTTAGCCACCAAATATGCTAGTCGCTTGCTGCAGCTCCACCTCATACCTCTTACCCTGCCTATAAGCTTAAATAGTCTTGATCGCGAGGGTGCGAGATTGCTGAGTCCCCGTGACTCACAGATACTTCCAAAACCAGTTTGCAGGTGCCGATGAAACCGTGCAGATGACGCAACCAAGCTCAAGGAGGAGCTCGAGGAAGATCTTGTTCTTTATGTTGTTCCATTTTCCAGTTGATCAGTAGTGGATCCCAGTCGGGACGATCGGGGATCTGTGTAGCATTTGGGGTAGTCTTCTTTTATTTTGGTTCTGTAGTCGGACCTTGTTTGTATCTGGATGATGTAATGCTTTGTTTCATGTAATTGTGTGAAGTGGCGATTGTAAGCCAACTATGCATCTCTTTCCCTTATGTATTACATGGGTTGTGTGAAGATTACCTCACTTGCAACATTGTTTTCAATGCGGTTATGCCTCTAAGTCGTGCTTCGACACGTGGGAGATATAGCCGCATCGAGGGCGTGACACCTAGGGATTGAAAACCTGGAGATAAAGAATAGGTGCCTACTTAGCAAATGTTTGTACAGACTTCTGGTGGAGAACGAGTGAGTGTGGATATAATTGTTGCATAACAAGTACCTATATTCCAAAACACTCGCACATGTAACGGCTCAGCCGAATGATTCACTGTTTTGGAAAGTATTGATCTGTACGAAGGTGGCTTATTTCAATAGGACAAAATTCAGTGTTCGGAATGGTAATACCACCAAGTTTTGGGAGGACACATAGCTAGGAGAAAACCACTCGCCATTCAGTATCCTACCCTTTACAATATTGTACAACGGAAAGAGGCTTTCGTTAGTACAATTTTAGGATCTGTTTCCCTTAACATTCATTTCAGAAGATCATTTGTGGGTGAGTGATGGGATAGATGGTTCCATCTCGTGTGGAGTTTGATGGAGATCAACCTATCAGATGAGCCGGGTACACTATATTGGAGACTGTCGGAGTCAGGTGTATTCTCAGTTAAATCAATGTATATTGATTTGATTAATACTGGACCAATCCCAAAATCTTCGCACATTTGGAAAATTAAGGTACCCCTAAGTATAAAAGCTTTTATGTGGTTTGTTCACAAGAAAGTAATCTTGACCAAAGAAAACCTTGCAAACGATGTTGTTTTGTGATACTGATGAATCAATGCAACATATGTACTTTCCATGCCCACTGGCCAATTTACTATGGCGCACAATGCACGTGGCCTTTAATGTTATCCCACCTAATGACATAGACACTTTATTTGGGACTTGTCTTAATGGGGTGGAGCCTAAACTGTCGGGAAACGTAGTAGAAAACAAAAAAAATGCCCTACGATCACCCAAGAATATGAAGATGCATTAACGGTTTGGATTTGGTCGGTACTGACTTTGAGTAGCAGCGGAAGAAGATGAGTCGGTGTAGATTGTATTTGGAGTCCCTTGAATTGTAGATGAACGATCCCACGAACTACCCACGAACCTCTCTATGAGTTGCAAGCGTATGGTCTGCACGATCCGGCAGCGCTTCGCCGCCTAGAGCCAATCGTCGCCAGAGAATTAGAGGGAGGAGATTAGAACCACACTGGGCTTCTAGTTATGAGCATTAGAGGATCTTCTTCTAGTTCTAATTGATCAAGTAGAACCAAGTAGAACTAGATGAGGCTCCAAAACTTGTGTGCTGAAAAAGTGCCAAAGCCACTACTATATATAGGTTTGAGGGAGAGGAGGGGCGCCACACAAGGGGGGCGGACTCCCCCCCCCCCCCCCCCCCCGCGTTCACAGCCGCCCCTCCATAAAATTTATACATATCCTTTCACCTAAGATGATCACGAATGAATACAGAGAATTGCGTAGATAGGAGGAGGAAACGAACCAACCCCAAAAAACAAACAAAAGGGAATGAGAGAAATGATTAGAACGATTGAGGGGCCCCATTCCTTTTGCCCAGGGGGAATCATTGTAGGGGACAGGCTTCTAGGGTTCTTCCATATCTAGATATAGAGATGGATGATGATAGAGATCTAGATCTTTTTGTAGATAAATCCTTTAAGAAATTTCTGTTGATCCACTTTCAAGATCTATGAACAAGAGACCCAAAAAATTCCATGTAAAAAAGAGATGAATAGATAGGGTTGAGCTGATAGTAGTACTGGGTACGATGATGGGGTGAGAGAGGAAAAAACCTATGAGATGGATCGGGAAAAGTGACCTCCGGCTCAGCCCACGACTTCCTTCCCTTCGCATAGCTCAAGTGACTCCCTTCCCAGCCCGGCACGACGAATCCTGCCTGTTGGGGAACGTAGCAGAAATTCAAAATTTTCCTACGTGTCACCAAGATCTATCTATGGAGAAACCAGCAACGAGGGGAAGGAGAGTGCATCTACATACCCTTGTAGATCGCTAAGCGGAAGCGTTCAAGAGAACGGGGTTGAAGGAGTCGTACTCGTCGTGATCCAAATCACCGGAGATCCTAGTGCCGAACGGACGGCACCTCCGCGTTCAACACACGTACAGCCCGGTGACGTCTCCCATGCCTTGATCCAGCAAGGAGAGAGGGAGAGGTTGAGGAAGACTCCATCCAGCAGCAGCACAACGGCGTGGTGGTGCTGGAGGAGCGTGGTACTCCAGCAGGGCTTCGCCAAGCACCGCAAGAGATGAGGAGGGAGAGGGGTAGGGCTGCGCCAAGAAGAAAAGGAACTCGTGTGTTTTGGGCAGCCCAAACCTCAAGTATATATAGGGGGAGGGGAGGGGCTGCGCCCCCACCTAGGGTTCCCTCCCTAGGGGTGGCGGCCGCCCCCAGATCCCATCTGGGTGGCGGCCAGGTGGAGGGGAGAGGGAGGCGCACCAGGCATGGGCCCTAAGGCCCATCTGCCCTTAGGGTTTGCCCCCCTCCTCCCCTTAGGCGCCTTGGGCCCTTGTGGGGGGGCGCACCAGCCCACCTGGGGCTGGTCCCCTCCCACACTTGGCCCATGCAGCCCTCCGGGGCTTGTGGCCCCACTTGGTGGACCCCCGGGACCCTCCCGGTGGTCCCGGTACGTTACCAATAAAACCCAAAACTTTTCCGGTGACCAAAACAGGACTTCCCATATATAAATCTTTACCTCCGGACCATTCCGGAACTCCTCATGACGTCCGGGATCTCATCCGGGACTCCGAAAAACATTCGGTAACCACATACAAACTTCCTTTATAACCCTAGCGTCATCGAACCTTAAGTGTGTATACCCTACGGGTTCGGGAACCATGCAGACATGACCGAGACGTTCTCCGGTCAATAACCAACAGCGGGATCTGGATACCCATGTTGGTTCCCACATGTTCCACGATGATCTCATCGGATGAACCACGATGTCGAGGATTCGATCAATCCCGTATACAATTCCCTTTGTCTAGCGGTATTGTACTTGCCCGAGATTCGATCGTCGGTATCCCGATACCTTGTTCAATCTCGTTACCGGCAAGTCTCTTTACTCGTTCTGTAACACATCATCCCGTGATCAACTCCTTGATCACATTGTGCACATTATGATGATGTCCTACCAAGTGGGCCCAGAGATACCTCTCCGTCACACGGAGTGACAAATCCCAGTCTCGATTCGTGCCAACCCAACAGACACTTTCGGAGATACCCGTAGTGCACCTTTATAGCCACCCAGTTACGTTGTGACGTTTGGCACACCCAAAGTATTCCTACGGTATCCGGGAGTTGCACAATCTCATGGTCTAAGGAAATGATACTTGACATTAGAAAAGCTTTAGCATGCGAACTACACGATCTTGTGCTATGCTTAGGATTGGGTCTTGTCCATCACATCATTCTTCTAATGATGTGATCCCGTTATCAATGACATCCAATGTCCATGGTCAGGAAACCGTAACCATCTATTGATCAACGGCTAGTCAACTAGAGGCTTACTAGGGACATGGTGTTGTCTATGTATCCACACATGTATCTGAGTTTCCTATCAATACAATTCTAGCATGGATAATAAACGATTATCATGAACAAGGAAATATAATAATAACTAATTTATTATTGCCTCTAGGACATATTTCCAACAGTCTCCCACTTGCACTAGAGTCAATAATCTAGTTCACATCGCCATGTGATTAACACTCATAGGTCACATCGCCATGTGACCAACATCCAAAGAGTTTACTAGTGTCACTAAACTAGTTCACATCATCATGTGACTAAGACTCAATGAGTTCTGGGGTTTGATCATGTTTTGCTTGTGAGAGAGGTTTTAGTCAACGGGTCTGCAACAATCAGATCCGTATGTACTTTGCAAATCTCTAGGTCATATTATAAATGCTGCTTCCACGCTCCACTTGGAGCTATTCCAAATGGTTGCTCCACTATACGTATCCGGTTTGCTACTCAGAGTCATTCGGATAGGTGTTAAAGCTTGCATCGATGTAACCCTTTACGCCGAACTCTTTATCACCTCCATAATCGAGAAACATGTCCTTATTAGTCCAAGGATAATTTTGACCGCTATCTAGTGATCCACTCCTGGATCACCTTTGTACCCTCTTGCCAGACATGTGGCAAGGCACACATCAGGTGCGGTACTCAGCATGGCATACCGTATAGAGCCTATGACAAAAGCATAGGGGACGACATTCGTCCTTTCTCTTTCTTCTGCCGTGGTCGAGCTTTAAGTCTTAACTTCATACCTTACAACTCAGGCAAGAACTCCTTCCTTGACTGATCCATCTTGAACACCTTCAAGATCATGTCAAGGTATGTGCTCATTTGAAAGTACCATTTAGCGTTTTTGATCTATCCTCATAGATCTTGATGCTCAATGTTCAAGTAGCCTAATCCAGGTTTTCTATTGAAAAACACTTTTCAAATAACCCTATATGCTTTCCAGAAATTCTACATCATTTCTGATCCACAATATGTCAACAACATATACTCATCAGAAATTCTATAGTGCTCCCACTCACTTCTTTGGAAATACAAGTTTCTCATAAACTTTGTATAAACCCAAAATGTTTGATCATCTCATCAAAGCGTACATTCCAACTCCGAGATGCTTACTCCAGTCCTTAGAAGGATCGCTGGAGTTAGCATACCTTTTAGCATCCTTAGGATCGACAAAACCTTTCTGATTGTATCGCATACAACCTTTCCTTACGAAAACTGGTAAGGAAACTCGTTTTGACATCCATCTGCCAGATTACATAAATGCAGCTAATGCTAACATGATTCCGACGGACTTAAGAATTGCTACGGATGAGAAGAACTCATCGTAGTCAACTCCTTGAACTTGTGAAAAAACTCTTCGCCACAAGTCGAGCTTCATAGACGGTGACATTACCGTCTACGTCCGTCTTCTTCTTAAAGATCCATTTATCTCAATGGCTTGCTGATCATTGGGCAAGTCCACCAAAGTCCATGCTTTGTTCTGATACATGGATCCTATCTCGGATTTCATGGCTTCTAACCATTTGTCGGAATTCAGGCCCACCATCGCTTCTCCATAGCTCGTAGGTTCATTGTTGTCTAGCAACATGACTTCCAAGACAGGATTACGTACCACTCTGAAGTAGTACGCATCCTTGTCATCCCACGAGGTTTGGTAGTGACTTGATCTGAAGTTTCATGATCACTATCATAAGCTTCTACTTCAATTGGTGTAGGTGCCATAGGAACAACTCCCTGTGCCCTGCCACACACTAGTTGAAGAGACAGTTCAATAACCTCATCAAGTCTCCACCATCCTCCCACTCAATTCTTTCGAGAGAAACTTTTCCTCGAGAAAGGACCCGATTCTAGAAACAATCCCTTATTGCTTTTGGATCTGAGACAGGAGGTATACCCAACCGTTTTTGGGTGTCCTATGAAGATGCATTTATCCGCTTTGGGTTCGAGCTTATCATCTTGAAACTTTTTCACATAAGCGTTGCAGCCCCAAACTTTTAAGAAATGACAGCTTAGGTTTCTCTAAACCATAGTTCATACGGTGTCATCTCATCGGAATTACGTGGTGCCCTATTTAAAGTGAATGTGGTTGTCTCTAATGCCTAACCCATAAACTATCGTGGTAATTCGATAAGAGACATCATGGTATGCATCATATCCAATAGGGTGCAGTTATGATGTTCGGACACACCATCACACTATGGTGTTCCAGGCTGTATTAGTTGTGAAACAATTTCCACAATATCTTAATTCTGTGCCAAACTCGTAATTCAGATATTCATCTCTATGATCATATCATAGATATTTTATCCTCTTGTCACAACGATCTTTCTACTTCACCTTGAAATTACTTGAACCTTTCAATAATTCAGACTCATGATTCATCAAGTAAATATACTCAACATCTACTCAAATCATTTGTGAAGTAAGAACATAACGATATCCACTACACGCCTCAGCACTCATTGGACTGCACACATCAAAATGTATTACTTCCAACAAGTTGCTTTCTAGTTCCATTTTACTGAAAACGAGGCTTTCAGTCATCTTGCCCATGTGGTATGATTTGCATGTCTCAAGTGATTCAAAATCAAGTGAGTCCAAACGGTCCATTTGCATGGAGTTTCTTCATGCATATACACCAATAGACATGGTTCGCATGTCTCAAACTTTTCAAAACGAGTGAGCCCAAAGATCCATCAACATGGAGCTTCTTCATGCGTTTTATACCGATATGACTTACGTGGCAGTGCCACAAGTAGGTGGTACTATCATTACTATCTTATTTCTTTTGGCATGAACATGTGTATCACTACGATTGAGATTCAATAAACCATTCATTTTAGGTGCAAGACCATTGAAGGTATTATTCAAATAAACAGAGTAACCATTATTCTCCTTAAATGAATAACCGTATTGCGATAGACATAATCCAATCATGTCTATGCTCAACGCAAACACCAATCTTGATGGTAGAGGGAGCGTACGATATTTGATCAACCTTGGAAATACTTCCAACACATATCGTCATCTCACCTTTAGCTAGTCTCCGTTTATTCCGTAGCTTTTATTTTGAGTTACTAACACTTAGCAACCGAACCGGTATCTAATACCCTGGTGCTACTAGGAGTACTAGTAAAGTACACATTAACATAATGTATATCCAATATACTTCTATCGACAGCCTTCTCATCTACCAAGTATCTAGGGTAATTCTGCTCTAGTGGATGTTTCCCTTATTACAGAAGCACTCAGTCTCGGGTTTGGGTTCAACCTTGGGTTTCTCCACTAGAGCAGCAGCTGATTTGCCGTTTCATGAAGTATCCCTTCTTGCCCTTGCCCTTCTTGAAACTAGTGGTTTCAGTAACCATCAATAATTGATGCTCCTTCTTGATTTCTACTTTCGCGGTGTCAAACATCACGAATATTTCAAGGATCATCATATCTATCCCTGATATGTTATAGTTCATCACGAAGCTCTAGCAGCTTGGTGGCAATGACTTTGGAGAAACATCACTATCTCTGGAAGATCAACTCCCACTCGATTCGAGTGATTGTCGTACTCAGACAATCTGAGCACAAGCTCAACGATTGAGCTTTTCTCCCTTAGTTTGCAGGCTAAGAAAATCGTCGGAGGTCTCATACTTCCTGACGTGGGCACGAGCCTGAAATCCCAATTCCAGCCCTCGAAACATCTCATATGTTCCGCGACGTTTTGAAAACGTCTTTGGTGCCTCAACTCTAAACCGTTTAACTGAACTATCACGTAGTTATCTAAACGTGTATGTATGATGTTCGTAACATCCACAAACGACGTTTGGGGTTCAGCACACTGAGCGGTGCATTAAGGACATAAGCTTTCTACTGTCCGCATAATCGCTACTGTCAACTTTCAACTATATTTTCTCTAGGAACATATCTAAACAGTGGAACTAAAGCGCGAGCTTGCGACATAATTTGCGAAGACCTTTTGACTATGTTCAGGATAATTAAGTTCATCTTATGAACTCCCACTCAGATAGACATCCCTCTAGTCATCTAAGTGATTACATGATCCGAGTCAACTAGGCCGTGTCCGATCATCACGTGAGACGGACTAGTCATCATCGGTTAACATCTTCATGTTGATCGTATCTACCATACGACTCATGCTCGACCTTTCGGTCTCTTGTGTTCCGAGGCCATGTCTGTACATGCTAGGCTCGTCAAGTCAACCTAAGTGTTTCGCGTGTGTATATCTGTCTTACACCCGTTGTATGTGAACGTTAGAATCTATCACACCCGATCATCACGTGGTGCTTCAAAACGACGAACTTTCGCAACGGTGCACAGTTAGGGGGAACACTTTCTTGAAATTTTAATGAGGGATCATCTTATTTACTACCGTTGTTCTAAGCAAATAAGATGCATAAACATGATAAACATCACATGCAATCAAATAATAGTGACATGATATGGCCAATATCATATAGCTCCTTTGATCTCCATCTTGGGGCTCCATGATCATCTTGTCACCGGCATGACACCATGATCTCCATCATCATGATCTCCATCATCGTGTCTCCATGAAGTTGTCTCGCCAACTTATTACTTCTACTACTATGGCTACCGGTTAGCAATAAAGTAAAGTAATTACATGGTGTTGTTCAATGACGCAGGTCATACAATAAATAAAGACAACTCCTATGGCTCCTGTCGGTTGTCATACTCATCGACATGCAAGTCGTGATTCCTATTACAAGAACATGATCAATCTCATACATCACATATCATTCATCACATTCTTCTTGGCCATATCACATCACATAGCATACCCTGCAAAAACAAGTTAGACGTCCTCTAATTGTTGTTTGCATGTTTTACGTGGCTGCTATGGGTTTCTAGCAAGAACGTTTCTTACCTACGCAAAACCACAACGTGATATGCCAATTGCTATTTACCCTTCATAAGGACCCTTTTCATCGAATCCGTTCTGACTAAAGTGGGAGAGACTGGCACCCGCTAGCCACCTTATGCAACTAGTGCATGTCAGTCGGTGGAACCTGTCTCACGTAAGAGTACGTGTAAGGTCGGTCCGGGCCACTTCATCCCACAATACCGTCGAAACAAGATTGGACTAGTAACGGTAAGCATATTGAACAAAATCAACGCCCACAACTACTTTGTGTTCTACTCGTGCATAGAATCTACGCAATAGACCTAGCTCATGATGCCACTGTTGGGGAACGTAGCAGAAATTCAAAATTTTCCTACGTGTCACCAAGATCTATCTATGGAGAAACCAGCAACGAGGGAAAGGAGAGTGCATCTACATACCCTTGTAGATCGCTAAGCGGAAGCGTTCAAGAGAACGGGGTTGAAGGAGTCGTACTCGTCGTGATCCAAATCACCGGAGATCCTAGTGCCGAACGGACGGCACCTCCGCGTTCAACACACGTACAACCCGGTGACGTCTCCCATGCCTTGATCCAGCAAGGAGAGAGGGAGAGGTTGAGGAAGACTCCATCCAGCAGCAGCACAATGGCGTGGTGGTGGTGGAGGAGCGTGGTACTCCAGCAGGGCTTCGCCAAGCACCGCAAGAGATGAGGAGGGAGAGGGGTAGGGCTGCGCCAAGACGGAGAGGAACTCGTGTGTTTTGGGCAGCCCAAACCTCAAGTATATATAGGGGGAGGGGAGGGCTGCGCCCCCACCTAGGGTTCCCTCCCTAGGGGTGGCGGCAGCCCCCAGATCCCATCTGGGTGGCGGCCAGGTGGAGGGGAGAGGGAGGCGCACCAGGCATGGGCCCTAAGGCCCATCTGCCCTTAGGGTTTGCCCCCCTCCTCCCCTTAGGCGCCTTGGGCCCTTGTGGGGGGGCGCACCATCCCACCTGGGGCTGGTCCCCTCCCACACTTGGCCCATGCAGCCCTCCGGGGCTTGTGGCCCCACTTGGTGGACCCCCGGGACCCTCCCGGTGGTCCCGGTACGTTACCGATAAAACCCGAAACTTTTCCGGTGACCAAAACAGGACTTCCCATATATAAATATTTACCTCCGGACCATTCCGGAACTCCTCGTGACGTCCGGGATCTCATCCGGGACTCCGAACAACATTCGGTAACCACATACAAACTTCCTTTATAACCCTAGCGTCATCGAACCTTAAGTGTGTAGACCCTACGGGTTCGGGAACCATGCAGACATGACCGAGACGTTCTCCGGTCAATAACCAACAGTGGGATCTGGATACCCATGTTGGTTCCCACATGTTCCACGATGATCTCATCGGATGAACCACGATGTTGAGGATTCGATCAATCCCGTATACAATTCCCTGTGTCTAGCGGTATTGTACTTGCCCGAGATTCGATCGTCGGTATCCCGATACCTTGTTCAATCTCGTTACCGGCAAGTCTCTTTACCCGTTATGTAACACATCATCCCGTGATCAACTCCTTGATCACATTGTGCACATTATGATGATGTCCTACCGAGTGGGCCCAGAGATACCTCTCCATCACACGGAGTGACAAATCCCAGTCTCGATTCGTGCCAACCCAACAGACACTTTCGGAGATACCCGTAGTGCACCTTTATAGCCACCCAGTTGCGTTGTGACGTTTGGCACACCCAAAGTATTCCTACGGTATCCGGGAGTTGCACAATCTCATGTTCTAAGGAAATGATACTTGACATTAGAAAAGCTTTAGCATGCGAACTACATGATCTTGTGCTATGCTTAGGATTGGGTCTTGTCCATCACATCATTCTTCTAATGATGTGATCCCGTTATCAATGACATCCAATGTCCATGGTCAGGAAACCGTAACCATCTACTGATCAACGAGCTAGTCAACTAGAGGCTTACTAGGGACATGGTGTTGTCTATGTATCCACACATGTATCTGAGTTTCCTATCAATACAATTCTAGCATGGATAATAAATGATTATCATGAACAAGGAAATATAATAATAACTAATTTATTATTGCCTCTAGGGCATATTTCCAACACTGCCCTCATGTCTTTCTTTCTCATTGAATGAACCACTGCCTGGGACACCCCTATGCCAACGAATTCAATGAATTAAGGGCCCCGGGAGGAAACTTTGGAAATAAAGCCCCTTGGCTATACTCTACTCTTCACTTTCGGTTGTTCTATTCTTTTCTTTTGGCTAGGCGGAGCTGAGCTGGGTTCCATTACTCTCTGTAGGAAATGCATAGACAATCCACACGGCAAACCGAGGCCCTGCGTGCGTTGTACATACCGGCTACGAATAATAGGTAGCCCCACCCCACAGAGTTTGTGAGCAATGTAATAGGCGATCGCGGTTCGGGGTCCAGTTGAATAAGCCGTCGGCACCTAGCTGCTTCTTTACCCATACCCAATTTTTGGGCCAATCCCCCCTTCGTACTACCAAAAAATGAGAATCTTGCCGAATTCGAGATTGCTGCACTAGAGGACCTTTCTTTCTTTTGATTTTCTGCTCTAATTGTTGCGCTCAGATCTGTTGGCCCAGTAGCAGCAGCATTTGGCACATGTATGTTTTTTTGTCAGCGGCGATTTAGCATATATTTAGTGCATGCATATTTACATAAATGCCACTATTTTAAATTGCTAATAACTAAATATTCATGCATCAAAATGAATCATGTCATGTATGTAACTTGCTCAGAATTTCATGTAGTTTCATAATATGTAACTTTCATCCATGATAAAAATGTTTAACTTGATGTTTGCATTATTTTTGCATAAATGACATGCTAAAATGGTTTATTTTATAACTAAATAATCGTAGCTCCGAATTAAATAAATTATATATGTAAATGGCCTGGAAAAACATGTAGAATAACATGGTGCACTTCTATTTTCTTGTTTAACAACAATAAAATATTGTTTAGGGCAGAACAGTACCCAATTTTAAATTTGCATATGGGGATTTTTTTCGGGATTGTTATGTGTTGTTTCTGGCCTCATTAAATTGCCTAGAGGTACTATATTTGGGCTTCACCTCTTGCCATGTTAAAAACATTTAAACTTGCTGAGTAAATAAACAAGATTGAACTAAATGATCGAACGTGGAGTTTCTTCATATTGATCTTCACTTAATGTGTAGTATTTGATTGTTGCATTTTTGTCATGCAAGACTCATTAAATCAGACATGCATCATATTTGATTGTGCATCATGTAATGGTTATGCCTTGTTTGTTTACCATGTTGTTTGCTTCTTTCTGATTGTGCTTCTTCATGTTAGTTTTTGTTTCATGCGAGGACGTCGTTCGACTACTTCATGGATTCGATCTTCTTCCAAGCAGGATTCCAGGCAACATGAGCATTACCTTGGATATCACTACTATCTTTGCTTGATAATTGTCTCGATGCTACCGATATGTCTTGCTACCCACCACCTGTTTTTCAAGCCTCCCAATATGCCATGATAAGCCTCTAACCTCAACTATCCTAGCAAACCGTTGTTTGACTATGTTACTGCTTTGCTCAGCCCCTCTTATAGCGTTGCTAGTTGTAGGTGTAGTGCAAGTTGTTCCATGTTGGGACATGAATACCATGGGATATCACAATATCTCTCTATTTAGTTAATGCATCTATATACTTGGTAATGTGGAAGGCTTGGCCTTTTGTCTAGTGTTTTGTTCCACTCATGCCGCCCTAGTTTCCGTAATACTGGTGTTATGTTCCTTTATGAGCGCTCCTAATATGTTTTTGATTTTATGGGGACCCCCTTGATAATTCGTCCTTGAATAAAACTCTTCTAGCAAGGCCCAACATTGGTTTTACCATTCGCCAACCTAATAAAACTTGCATATGGACTTTCCGGCCCCATGCTAATTAATCAACAACCCGGGCCAGTGCTCCTCATGAGTGTTGGTTCAAAACGGACAGACTGCAGGGCCATCGCGACGCAACTTGAGGTTTGGTTTTACTCGTAGGCTGACCTATCCGATCATGGCCTGATAACGAAATATGTGCGACTCCTATCGAGGTGTCAACACGTCGGGAGATCTTGTTGGTTTTGTTTTACCTTAGTCGAATGTCTTGTGCATCGGGATTCCGAGTATACTTCGGGCTATCCCGAGGTTGAGGTCTTTCAACGCAGCTTGTGGTAATTTATGATGGACGAGTTGGAGCACCCCTGCGAGGTTAAATCTTTCGGAAAGCCATGCCCACAGTTATGTGGCAACTTGGAAATTTATAATATACGACTGTAGAGAACTTGACACTAAACTCAACTAAAATACACCAACCGTGTGTGTAACCTGATCGTCTCTTTTCGAGGGAGTTCGGGAGGAGAACACGGTGGGGTTATGACATGACTCGTAAGTAGGTGTTCAGGATCATTTCTTGAAAATTGCTAGTTCACATTCGTTTATGCGTAGTTTACTCTTCTTATTATTGTACTTGTAAGTTAGCCACATACAAATGCTTAGTGCTTTCTGCAACCTCACCACTTAACCATTCCACACCCATTAAGCTTTGCTAGTTTTGATACCCATGGTAATGAGATTGCTGAGTCCTAGTGGCTCACAAATTACAACAACAACAGGTGCAGGTACAGGTAAAGAGATGCTTTGACGTGAGAGCGACGCTTGTTCTATTTGGAATTCTTCTTCTTCAATGATCATAGGATGGGTTCCTAGTTGGCAGCCCAGGCCGCCGTTCTTTTTTCGTTTGATTTCATCTGTAGCCGGATCATGTTCTTCTGTATGATGATTGCTATGTATTGATGTATTGAGATATTCATGTTGTAGCTTGTGGCAAGTGTAAGCATTTACCTGGTATTATCATCTATTCAGTACATGGTATGTTGTAATGATAACCATCCTGCGAAGCATCTCTGATATGCGCTTCTATCCTTGGCAGTACTTCCAAGTTTCTTAAGGATAGGGACACATATTGGGCGTTATAAACTGTTTGTGGATGATATTGTTAAGATTTACCTCAGTATTTGTTATGGCTGGCCTTCGAGTCCTTTGATTTACCACTTTTGGCTTTCACAAACTTGAGGGATAAACTACCTTCTTAGTTTTTAGATGGAACCATAGATTTTTCCACCTTCATCCTTGTTCTGATTATAAACTTTATAGTTGTTTCTATTTAAGTTTTAAAGATCTACTATATTTTGAAATTTGAGTAAATTTCGTTGCATGTACTATATTTTGAAATTTAAAGATCTACTATATTTAAGTTTTAAAGATCTACTATAGCGGCTTCGGCGTCGTCGTCAAGAGGCAAATGCCTCATCCGCTCGCCCGACGACGGCAGCGGCAAGAGGAGGCGCCGTGCCAGCACGCTCCACCGTGACCTGCTGCCGGAGGCGTGCTACCTCGGGGCGTGCCGCGGCCACCCCTCCGTCGTCGGCTTGCGCGGCATCGTGCAGCCTCGTCCTGGAGCACGTCGGCCCGAGCCTCTGTCACGTCCTGCGTGGTCGCCGCCAACCGTTCGTGGAGAAGGAGACCCGCTGCGTCATGCGGCAGCTTCTCAGCGGCGCCGGGAGGATGCACGAGCGGGGCATCGTCCACCGGGACATCAAGCCCGGGAACATCCTTGTCGGCGGCGAGGGCGTGGTGAAGATATGTGATCTCGGGCTGGCCATTTCCATGGCGAGCGCGACTACTATGAGCTCATGGGCGCCTGGTCGCTCGGCTGCGTCATGGCGGAGCTGCTCACCGGCGAGCCATTGTTCCCTGGCCACAGCGCGACCGACCAGCTCCTGAGAATCTACCGCGTGCTCGGCAGCACGTGTATGGCATCCACGCCGCTCGTCGCCGCGGGGCAGAAGCTGCTGGCCCGCCGAGGCGGCAGCTGGCTTCGTGAGCTGTTCCCCGAGGAGCGCCCGTCGCCAAACGGCTTCAAGGTTTTAGAGGGGCTCCTCACGTGCGACCCCGGCGAGCGTCTTCCAGCGGCCATGGCGCTCCAATGCCCATGGTTTGCTGGCACCGTCGACGTCCCAGCTGCAGCCGCATAGGATGCGTGCTCGACCAATGTACAAAGATGATTTATTTTTGGGACTGTCAAAATAGAACTTGCATCAGTAGCTTCCATCCAGAGGGGGTTAGATCTTCATCCAACGGTTGGAAACGGATCAAGTGTTGTTCATCTTCAACCTTTGCATAGTCGCCGGCCAACCCAGGCTTAACCACCGGCCTCCATCCCCGCAGCCAGTGGCTAGCGCCGCCGCACCTTCCCCTCTACCTTCCCCACCGCCGTGCTGGCCGCCACTCCGGCCATCACTCTAAACCCCGCCCCGACAAACAATTCCAGCGACCCCCGTACCCCCCTAGTTAAGTTTCTACTTCTAACTCGCTCCCGCCGATTATCGTCAGCTCCCGCTCGTACAGAACTCGGCCTCGCCGTGATGTCGCTCGTTGCTGGCACTCCTCACGTTGTCCCCGCCTTCAACCTCGCGCTGCGCCGTGCAAAATTGTGGCTGATGCCACCAAAATTTTCGGGCACCTGATGTTTAGCAAAACTGTTTATTTTGTAGGACTGTGATATTTGGCACACGTGTGCCATATAAGCAAAACTGCCACACATCTACTTCTTTCATTTTAAAGTACCACACGATCCCTCGTCCTTTGACCTCGCCTTCTCCCAAACGACCCCACAGACTCGCCCGAGAAATCTGCTTCTCCTGCACATCTCGGGCGCCCACCCCCGAGAAAACTGCCACTTCTTCGCGTCTACCACATGATTTCTCGTCGGGACAAAGTTACCATGGTATTCGTATGCAAGTTATCAGGCCTATGTTGCATAACTTACCGTGCTATTTACATAGAACGTATCAGGTACTATGCTTCAACAACCACACCCCTTCAAAGTTACCACTGTGTTTTGTACACAAGTTATAAGGTCTTCGATGTGTAAAATACAATGGTACTTACACATAAGTTATCAGGGTATATGTACATCAACCTCCCCCCGGGCAAAGTTACCATGGGGGATTGTACATGAGTTACCGGGTCTACAGTTCGTATATTATCATGATACTTGCACCTAAAAACCTGGGTGTGTTTCGATAGCTTTTTTCATAGGTCAAAAATTACCACAATGTTTTTGCGTAACTTATCACGCCTATAGCACGTGTGTCCCTCATGACATTAAACATTATGTGACTTTCCCGTGGCACGTCATGTGTTGTGTTCATCCAAGAGGCCCACGCGCGAGGTGAGTGTATGTTTTTAACAACTTATTTTCCTTTGGTAAAAAAGTTACCATCATGTTTATATTGCAAGTAATCGGTTATGCGGTGCTTATATTATCATGTTATTTACACAAAAATTATTGAAGATGTTTTGAACAACTTTTTCCCGGAACAAAAAGTTATCATGGTGATTCTAGGTAACCTATCAAGCCCGTAGTGCTTAAAATATCATGCTATTTACACAAAATTTATCAGAGGTATGTTTCAGCAACAAATCCCCCCTCCCCCATGGGTCAAAAACTTATCATGGTGTTTAGTAATCGCAGTGCATATGTTTTCATGCTATATAGACATAAAAATGCCAGGGGAGGGAGGTATACTACCGTGCTATTTACACAGAAGATACCGGAGTATCTTTTCAAAAAAAATTCCCTACGGTCAAAGTTACCATGGTGTTTCTACCTTAGTTATCAAATGTGCGCTGCGTATATTACCATCTATTTACACACAAATTATCGGATATCTTTTCACATTTGTCTTCCCCAATGGTTAAAGTTACCACGACGTTTGTATCTAAATTATCAGGTCAATGGCGTGAATGTTATCGTGCTATTTACAGAAATTACCGGGGGACGGGTTCAACAAATTTATTCCCAATGATCAAAGTTACCACGATGCTTGAAACAAAAAGTTTTTCAGTGCTAACATATTAAAGGCAAAACATGTCAAAAATAGTATTTCCCTTAGCTTGTTCAACAAGGAGTGTCATAGGTGAGGTGGTAAGCTCCCTTTGTTGATTACCTGCAAACCAGAGATCAAATCCTAGTCCAAGCATTATTTTTGCCAAAAATCAGGAAGGCGCGTGGGGCCATAATTGACGATTACGAAAGTTAGGAAGGAAATCAGGGGAGGTCGGTGGGGAAGGACGTGCAGAAAAGGAAGGAGATCGGGAGTCATGTGGGAAAGGAAAGAAATCGGGAGGTCGTGCGGGAAAGGAAGGAGATCGAGAGGGAACTAACGGCGCTGGATGCGTGTGGCAGTTTCGCAATCTGCCACACGGTTGCCATATACATATTTCATATTTTGTAATGTATATTGACGAATTTACTGCCAGGGACGAACACACCTTGTAAGAGCATCTCTAGCAGACCTGCATCCTGCCCCGATCCGTAAAATAACCGCCAAAATACAGGTAGGCGCGGGAAAACCTGCCCGATCAGACACCGCATACGCGTCCGACCCGTAATTTTTTTTGCGGGGCGCGGCAAAAGATCTCTCCCGACCTCTAGATTCACGGGGTGGGAGGACGACCTGAGCTCGGCCCCTATCCGCAGCGAGATTTGGCGGGAGGGACATTTCCGCGCGGCCGTTTCCGCTCCCTCCACCCTCCGCCATCATTGCCCCGCCACCTCACGCTCCAGTGCACCTTCCCCGTCCGTCCTTCGCCGCCATGGATGACTCTCTGTTGTCCCCCGTCAACGTCAAGGTCGCGCACTCTTAATCCCCTCGGGCGCATCTCGTCGCCGGCCATATTGGCCCCGTCGTCGCCCAAGGCACCACTGCGACAAGAAGACTAAGGAGAAGATGAAGAGAGATCACGAAGCATCGAGCTTGAGGGAGAAGATTGATGTCATAGTGCAATCAAATGAGTTGATATTGTTCAAGTCGTTGGAGATCAAGAAAGAGTTGGCCGAGAAGAAGGCAAGGGAGAAGCAAGAAAAATGGCAATTGCTCAAGGAAGAGGGGATGCGCAAAGCGACCATTGAGGAGAGAAGAGTACGTGCCGCTGAAAACAAAGTCATGTCCAAGTTGCTCGTCGAAGAGAACAAGATCATGACAATGAACCGTAATGACATGGACGACCTCATCAAAGAATGGCATGATATGGCAAGCATAGAATTCTTGAAGAGGAGAATGGTTGCTTCGGCAGTGCGTGTTACAGTGCCGGAGATGTTTTCTCTGCTCCATATGGTACCAATGTCGATGATTTCGCTGCGGGAGTTGGAACAAGCGCCGGAGGGGGATTCGGTGGTTCCGATGAACTTCATGGACTCGATGGCGTGAAGCGAAGATCGACAAAGATGATGCCGGACGTGGTCGTCACTTTTGCAAGATCCTCTTTTGGGGTTGTCCTACAAAACTGAAGGCTTTATTTCTGCGTGAATTGTGTTATGTTGTTTGAATTTGAACTTATTTGTCGAAACCGATGTCAAATTTGATAATTGTGCGTCTTCGGTTTGCGGGTCGACGCGGCAGTGCCCGAGCAGACCCCGTGTAGCCGACTCGTAAAAGAGCATATTCGACGAATATCCTCTTTTGCGGGGTCTGAGTCTGACCTCGCCCGCGCCAGCCTGCATATACACTTTTTCACGAATTGCAAAAGACTTTTGCGGGTTGGAATTTTGCGGGGTCTGCTAGAGATGCTCTAAGCATGCTTGAAAAATGAAGAAAACTTGAGCTCCAATGGAGTTGTAAATGAGAATATTACTGTGCTATCAATTCTGCAATACTGCATTCTCAGAGTTTCAAAATATCACAATAGTGGCGATTAGAAAAGGGATAAGTATATTTTCCAAACCTCAACTCTTCTGAAAGTTTAGAAATCGCCTCGCAACTTCAAAACCACTAAAACTTAGTCTCTCAACTTTTACACACTGAACAGTTTCCGTCCAACGTGAACAGTGCGTTGGTGATTAGTAAATTCGAACAAAATAGCCAAAAAAAATCTGAAATTTTGTGGGATCTAAGATAGTCGGGTACACAAGGTGTGTGCAAAGTTTCGTGCTGTTTGAACATTTCAGGACCTCGTGACAAAGAAAAAACAATAAATTTATATGTCGATGAACACTAAATTCAAAAAAATAGCAAGAAAATTAAAAAATATGATTTTTTTTTCGCATTCAAGATGCTTGAGTGCGCAAGGTGCGTGCAAATTTTCGTGGTGTTTGGACATTGAAGGAGCTCATGGTAAAAGAAACAAAATTTGATTCGGAAAAAAACTTTTGAAAAAGTGCACTATTTTTATTTTTTTTGGCTAGAGCTACTCGGATGTCATTCGATCGTGAAAACTTGCAAGTAATTACATATTTTTTAAACATTTTTTTGCAAATTGTTTGATTTTACTGTTCACCAACATACAAAATTACTGTTTTTTCTTAGTCATGAGGTCCTCGAATGTCGAAATACCATGAAATTCTGCATGCGTCTTTCGCACACGAGTATTTTTTGATCCCACAAAATTTCAGATTTTTTGAATCCGTTTGCTTTTTTTTTTCTGAATTTACTATTCACCGACACACTGTCCATGTTGGATGCAAACCGCTTGAGGGACTAAAGTTATCTGGTTTTGATAGTCGAGGGACTAAGTTTTGGTAGTTTTGGAGTTGAGGGACAAAAAATATACTCATCCCACTAGAAAATGACATTCCAGCATTGCTACACATGAGAGAGAGAGAGAGAGATGTACATAAAAATGAATTGTTATTTTTTTCACTTGACTGATTTTAATCCATCATCATTTGAATTTTATCCCCTTGGATAAAACACGAAGATTTGGGTTGTTGTTCTCTTTCGCGGACTTAATTGTTATCGGGCAAGCCCAATTGTTTTTGAGTGTTGCTATCTTCTTTTTCTCTTTACTTGAAATTCCCTTATCTACCCGGTTTGGAGGAGAGGAAGAGCGAAAAGTGAGAGGGCGAGCAAAGGTCCTACCGGTTGGGCATAGAGAACTCGGTTGGTTTTTCGTAGAGAAAACACCCGTTTTTCCGTAGGCCAATTCTTTCCAATGTTGCATTTCATCTGACCAGTGGGTCGTCCGATCGAGGAGAGATTGAGCGGGAGATTTTTTTAACTTATTTTTAGAATCAAAACGAGTGAGAGATAACAACACGGGTTTGTGTTTTTTATCTTTTTGTAATTTGTAAGTATGCTTTTTTTAGGGTATCTTTTTGTAAGTATGCGGCCTTGGCATTTGCTCCCGTGTAGTATCACCCGGCCCAGAAGCCTACTGGGTTGCCCCCGTCCGTGAAGGCCTCGGCCTTTCGCACCTGCTCGCGGCTGCGCGGAGCTCTCGCTTCGCAGAGAGAATAGTCCCACACCGCTACTTCGAGGTCACAGCGCTACCAGACAGCAGTATATAAGGAGGGCCAGGCCATCCAATCGAGAGCACGCAGCTGCGCAGCGGGCACAAAGCGAACTATTCTTTCGCCTTTTACTAAAGAATACCGTGTGCACACAGCAATACGCAGCATACGCTAATTTTTTTAAGGGATCCTTCTTTATTGGAGGGCCCCACAATTCAATACAAATTTTTTAGTACTAACTTAATTTTGTTGCCAAATTATCGTTTGCATCTTTAATCATAGCATCGTGTCCTGCAACACAGCTCGTAGCTGAGGGACGGCCTAGGAAGTGCACACGCCTTCGGGATTAGTTGGATTTTGAGCTTTGTGGAAAATCGGTTATAATGATTTTAGGCTATAAATCTCAAATGTAATTGGGTGGCGCATTTGTTTTCCTTTTCTATGATGTTTTTCTTTCATTCCAAAATATGAGGTTTATATTTTTTTCAAAAAGACCGCTCCAACTTTGCAAAAGTTTAAGAGGTCAAACTTCTACAACTGGTCGCCCCACCGCGGGCGACCCGGGCGCTCGAACCCTAGCCAGCCCCCATCCACCTCCCCTCCCGCCGCCGCCGCCGGGCAAAGCCCGCGCGGTGCCGGCGGCGGCGGGACCTTCCCTCGCCCACCCTGGAGCAGGGCCGCGGGGGGCTCTTCTTCAATCGACGGCGGAGCTCGGAGGCCGGCGGGGCGCGCAGGCAGGTGGCGGCGGTGGATGGAGGCGTTGTTGCTGGCCTGGGCTGGTGCGATGCGGCGGAGCGCGCGGGCTGGTGGCAGCACGGCGTTCCTCGTCGTGGCGGGATTCAGCCAGGCCAGATCTGCGCCGGCCGGAGTTGGGGTGGCGGCCGGAGCTCAGCATGAGGTCTGGCGGAGCGGCGGGCTTGGCAGGCGTCGGCAGCGAGGGGATGGCACGGCTGGGAGGCTGCAACGTCTCTGGAGGCAGCAGTGCGAGTCCGCGGCCAGGTTGGTGCCGGCGGCGCTGGGAGGCTCGGCCAAGATGGAGTCTTGGCGAGCAGCGCGCTGCCGGCCACATCTGTGCGGTGTGAGGAACGGTGGTGCTCTCCTGGTGGTGCTGCTTGGCTTCGCGGAGTTGCGGGTTCGGGCGTCGCAAGGCTGTCCCTTGGAGTGGGCGATGGCTGTTGCGGCTTCTTGGACCTTGCCGGAGGTGTGGGGCGGCTGCGGTTCCTTGTCCAGGCAGGGTCTTGTTGGTGTGGCCGGTGTTCTCCTTGCTGTGCGTCCGGACGTTGGCCTCTGGAGTTGCATCTATGGTGGCGAAGAGCTGCGGTGGCGGCGGTGTGAAGCTTCTGGGACGGCGTTGCCCAATTCTAGGCGGTGTGGTGAGGTGAGACTTGCGGATGAAAATCTTGCTTGACTTTTGTCGGGCCGGCGGCGATGGCATCCGTGGCTGTCATTACCCTCCTTGGAGGCGTCGTCGAGGCAAGTTTGTCATGTCCCTTGCTTGCTTGGAGTTGTGGCTGTCTCCGGGTGAAAGCCTTGATTCGGTTGGATTGACACAACGGCGGGTCCTCAACGTCGTTCCTCTGTTGGGAGCATTGTGTCTGGAGACATGGCTGGCTTCTCGTCGCTCTCCTTCGGTGTTAGCCGCTATCCTCCTTGATCCTCTGCGGCGCTATGTATGTTCGTCACCGGTGTGTCCAAGACGGCGTGTTCCTTAGACCGGATCGAGTCCTGCCACCCACTTGCCACTTCTTCTTAGGCATTAAGAGCGGATGGTGCGTCGACAAGTGAAGTTCTGCGAAAGTTGGTGTTCTTCGGAGGTGTCTAGTGTCGGTCGTGACGCGGTGTTGTGTTTCGATTAGGATAGGCTCTTTGCATTGTAGCTTGCTCCGCGGTGTTGTTTGTCTTTGCCCTTGTTCGGGTGTAGTGTTTGTGCTATGCTTGTTGTTCGCAGCGAATGTAGTTTCTTGTAATTCAAATTCTGCCTTCTATAAAGCTATGGTACGCCTAGGCGTACTCTTGAAAAAAAAACTGCTACAATTTTGGCCAAAGTTTATAGGAAACATATCAATGTTTATAATACCAACTCATTGCCATTTAAATTGTCAATTGCTCTGTTTTATTTATTTAATATTGTAAATGCTGATATACATTGCTATAATTTTAGTCAAACAAAGAAACTTTAACTACTAAAAGAGTAATACATCTTATATTTTAAAACGGAGGGGAGATAACATGCTATTCTCCGCATGGCTTCAAAAAAATCCAGGCCTCGGTTCAAATAATAAGGTTAGTAATAAACTTTAAAATCATGTATATTAAGACAAGATAGGATAGAGCGGTAGGACACCATATGTAATTGATTAGGATAAATTCTGAAAAGGTCACGTAATCAAACCTTTAAATTATAAATTATTTTTTCTTAAAAAAGAAGAAAAAAGAAAACATTAATATAACCGTAACTATATTACAGGGTCCTAAAGCTATTTCACATGTCTCAGCTAAGTCTAGAAATTTTTGAAATTGTCTTTCAGTATGTACTTGAAACCCTCAAAGTAATTCTACGACATATATATTTGCGCTTGTCATGCGCAAATGTATATGTACTAATTTAGTGTGATCCTCCTTACCTGGAGGGCCCCACAATTCAGTACAAATTTTCTGTAGTACTAATACAAATTTTTGCCCAATCATCGTTTGCATCTTTAATCATAGCTTGGTGTCCTACCACGTCCGGTTTATGCTTCAGAAGCATTGAGTTCTACACTACGACACAGATCGTAGGCGAGGGACGATGTAGGCGGTGCACTGCGCGACTGCGCCTGCCGTTCAGAGAAGAGAGCAGGCCTTTGGGATTAGTTGGGTTTGAGCTCCGTGGAAAATCGGTTATAATTATTTTATGTTAAATCTCGAACTTCAAAATGGGTGACAATTTGTTTTCCTTTTCTATAATGTTTCTCTTCCATTCCAAAACATAAGGTTTATTCCTCAGAAAGACGGCTCCAACCTTGCAAATGTTTAAGAAGTCGAACTTCTACAACTTTGGCCAAAGTTTACAGGAAGCATATCAATGTCTATAATACCAAATCATTGTCATTTACATCGTCAATAGCTCTGTTTTATTTATTTAATATTGTAAATGCTGATATATATTGCTATAATTTTGGTCAGACAAAGAAAAAAACTTTTGAAAAATAATAATACATCTTATATTTTAAAATGAAGGGGAGATAACATGCAGTTCTCTGCACGGCTCCAAAATATTTAGGCTCCGGTTCAAATAATAAAGTTACTAATAGATTTCGAAACCATGTATATTAAGATAAGATCCGATAGCGAATCAATCTATAGTTGGATGGTTAGCAGGACTGTGGTATCCCTAGCCCGTCAAGGTTCAAGTCCTAGACATGACATTGGTGCTTGCATTATTCATGAATTTATTCCAGGCTTCCGGCGATGTTCGTTCAGTGGGAGGAGACATTCCCATCGAGTGCGAGGCGTCTATGATGACTTTGTAAAATCTCTAGATGCTATGCTGGCTCAGTCTCTCGGAGGTGCTCATAGGGGTGCGTGTGTGCGTTGATGGGGGTGAGTGTATGCTCGTGTATGTGATTAATTCAATTGTATCGTGTTAAAAAAAAAGATCAGACAAAGCGGTAGGACACCATGTTCAACTAGGGGATTACAACGGATTGCGAGGGAGTGAACCGCTGAAAAAAATGAGGAAGGTGATGAAGACGGCGACGTTGATGAAGATGATCACTGCGGCGATGGTTTCCCCGGTGGCACTCCAGCCTGACTCCGGCGCCACTGGGGGAGAAGGAGAGAGAGGCTTCTCTTCATCGAAAGTTATTCCGCAAAAAAGTACTTCATTTTAAATGGACCAGTTCCATTCTTGTTCTGATTATAAAGTCCATAGTTGTTTCAATTTAACGTATAAAGAACTAGTACTTTCGAAATTTGAGTAAATTTCACTGCATGCAGATAAGTTTGCAAGTGGATGCAAGCAGGGACATCAAGTCGGCGGTCCAGAAAAAGACATTTTTGTCCACAAACTTGTTAGGTCGATGAAGAGAAGTCCAAATAAGTATTTTGGTCATTTTGTAGGATTCCAGATTATGGTAGGACACTGCATCATTTGGGGATAGAAAGGATGGAGAGAGGAGCATGGGGTCGCTGCCGTTGTTTATCAGTGGTGACCATGGAGTTAACTGGCTCTCATGGTCTGCAGATAAGAACCGAATCAGGGTTCTGAATGCCAGTAATGTCATTTCGTCATGTATAAAAGGGGAATCCTGTACACCTGTAAATATTTCCTCTACATGAAGGATGCCACGATCTCACAAGCCTTTCTCAGTCAAAATACCTCGGTGTGTAAACTAAAGAAGGCAAAACCTAATACACGTCAGTTCAAACAGTGACATTTTCTTATGCAATCAATCCAACTTGCAAACCTCAGATTATTTTTTACTTTTTTGTTGTTGTATATCTTGGTTTGTCGTACATATGTACCCCCTCTGTCCCATAAGAGGAGAGTCTTGTCAATTTTGATTGAATTCAAACTGGACTGCAAGTCTGAACACGGACATGAGAACTCAAAATTGTAAACAGGGAATGTTTTATTGATTGCTTACTGCTTAGGTACGTGCAGAATTACAATCCGACACAAACACATCTTCCCCAACAAGAAGAGTATTTTCTTTTTTTGCAGATTTCAGCAGATTTGTAACACCGAATCTCGCTTTCAGTTCATCAATTTCCATCGATCACGTACAGAACAGGCAAGCAAGCAAGCAACTGCATTGCAGCAGTGCAACTTACAACTGCAGTACTGCATGTTCGAAAAGATGGATACAGAAACTGTTTGAGCTAGAGCCCTAAGCCATGTGAAGCTGCGTCCTGACTGCGAAGGTCTTCTTTACCATGGAGCTGGTGCACCTCCTGATTGGCTGCATCATCTTGGGCGCCTGCACCAACCGCGTCCTGCGCCGCCGTTTGGCGTCCTCTGCTTCTTGGTAAGCTTGGTGGAACTTGCGTTTTGCGGCTGCCAACTTCTCCTCCGAGCAGAGCCCAGCACGGTCCCCGGCGGCGGAATCGGACGCCTTCTTGCTGATTCCCACGGTCTTCATGACGATGTCAGAATTGGCGGAGACATGTTGCTGTTGATCGATGGCGACCTCCTTGTTCTGCGGCATGTCGATGTTGTCAAGCTTGTGCAGGGCGTCTCTGACCATGCCGAGCTCGTCCTTCATCGACGCCCTCCACCCGCTCACGAGGCCTCTGGCCAGGACGCGGACGCGCTCCGACTCGTGCCTGCGCAGCGCACAGACGGACTTGCCGAGGTCCGTGGAGGCCAACACGCTTGGCATCACCGGAACCAGCCGCAGCGTCTCCAGGGACTCCGCCATGTGGTCGTCGAGAATCCCGCAGAGGCGCTCCGCCTGGTCGTCGTCCGCGGCGTCGCAGAGCTGCTCCACGATGTCGACCCTGGCGCGCCGGAGCTCGTCGCGTGAGTGGTCAGCGTCGGAGGGCTTGATGGCGGCGTCCACAGAGTCGAAGGCGCGGAAGAAACGCTTCCATCGGCGGAGCGGGCTGCTCTGCGTGGGCGCGGCCATGGCGTGGCGGCGGACGCGAGCTCTGTCCTCTGTGTGACCTAGCGCTAGCGGTGGTGCTCTTGTCTCGCGTGGTAGGGAGAAGGTTGGGCGATCAAGGAAAGCGATGAATTCTGCTGTGGATGTAGTACGCTTATATAAATTCTGATGATGTGCAAGTCGAGCTCCACTCCAATTCGGATCAAAGAAGCGCGTCCGGAATCCGAGTTCAGCATGGACACATCGGCACACGAGTGAATCCGAGTTCAGGATGTGTTACGCGAGCGCCACGAAAACTTACCATCCACCGTCCATTTTCCTGCCGGTTTTTGAAGTACCGGTCCGCCGCGGCCCGCTCAAATGCAAATCCTCCACCTGATTCTTCTCTCCAGACATAAGGTCAGCTCAAACATGGCGACCCATTTCTTCAGCTGTGTCCGTTTGGCTCCGTGCGAATAAAAATGCAGCTAAACGCGAAGACTAAAGGAACATGTGTCATTTTTTATCCGCTGTGACCCATTTTCGGCCTAAATTTGAGCTGGGTTTACTTCGGCGCGGATACCCGCAACACCCTCCCTTATCCTCCCATGACCCCGTTCATCGGTGGGGCGTCCACCCCATCCCCCCTCCCTCTTCCCCAAAACCCTCCTGCCCTTGCGCCATAGATGACACGCCCAACCCCTTCGCCGCCTCCACCCCAGACGTCACGACCAACAGCGTGGCCGCCGGTGCCATGCGCCCAAAGAAAAAGCTGAAGAAGGAGCTCACGCCGGAGTAGAGGGCCGCCGAAACGGTGAAGAGGGCTTGTGGCGGCAGACCAAAAAGATGTCGCCACTGCCCGCGCCGCAGTCGAGGCCGCGCGGGGCTAGGACACCGATGCGGAGACTGATCTCATCGTCCACAGTGTGCCCTTCTCATGCTAGGGATTCGTGGCGAGCCCATTCCTAGCATACACATCAGCAAACAAGATCGGAGTATGAGGCCATGGGGTGCGACATGCGAGGTCGTGGATGAGGCAGCACTCAAGGAGCGGAAGGTTGAATGGGGAAGTAGGGAACAATCGCCGCGAGCAAGTCGGGGAGGAGAGCAACGATGGTGGCTTGCTTGAGAGAACGGAGTGCACTAGCAATGAGTGGGGAGGACGAGGAGCAACAACAAGGGCGTATGTGGGGGATGGAGGAGAGAGGATTTAGGCTGGAGATTTTTCTCGATTAACTCATTTTTTTTTCATTTGGAGGAGATTCTTCTCATTTTTTTGAGGGGCAAAATTTTTTAGGAGAAGGTCTAGAAAGGGTTTAGAATTTTAGAGAAAGGCTAGAGATGCTCTAACGGCCAGTTCCTAAACTTACATGCAGCACTTCTTGGTCAGTAAAGATTAGAAGCCACTTGGATGATAAACCATACAAGAATAAGAGACAGACGACAATAAGAACAAGGGTTTAATATTCCACATGCCTGTATTTGTGTTCTTTACTCTTTCTTCTTTCAAACTACTAGTTACCACCGGGTGGAAGCAGGAAAATAACACCACCTGGTTATCGACATTTCCCCTTTTTCCTTTGAACAAATGTATGTCCCACGCTTGTGATAAAAATAAGAGAAAAGTTCACATTACAACCCTCAACTAACCACACGGTTAAATATTCAACCCTCAACTCTTAAACCGGTCATCCCACGCCTCAACCTAACCATCCGGTTCAGGAATCAACCCTCCACCCGGTTTTGACTCGGGTAAGCAGTTTTGACCACGTTGACTACTGAGTTGGCACCGCCACGTCGGATTTTGATCTCCTCCTTACACGTGGGACCCGCCCAAGAAAAAACAAAAATAAAAAACTACATCTCTCTGTCGATGCCTTGACTCCTTCGTTCTTGTGTGACCCGACTACCGGCCTGCAGTGGACGAATAGGGACTCGTTGCCGCCAGCAGCACGTCACCCGAGCTGCACGCTCCAGCTCCGGTCGATTCCCCCACCCACAACCACGAATTCCCGTAGCCCTCTAACATCGACTGTCGTCGTCGCGTACAAGCTCTCGCTCCGGCCGCTCCTCACTCCACGCTCTTCTTCCCCTTCTATTCCGCGCATGCATCTAGCCATGGCGGTGTGCTCTGGTCGGGCCTCGTCGCCCTGCACAATGTGGAATGCTTGCCATCGAGGGAGGCTGGGAGAGCCAGGGCAGAGCAGCCCCCCAAGCTCCCCAAAGGAGGCCCAGATCTCGCATTGGAGGCGCGATGTTAGAGGAGATGGCTTCCCGCGTCATCGTGGACGGCCGTCAAGTGTGCATGCAGCCACATTGTCGTGTGCGTGCAGTCCGCGCCGCTGCATCGTGTCAGGGCCCTGCATGGTGTAGTCCGATTCACTGCCTCCGCCGTTCATTGTAGCGCTCATGGGCATCCTCGGCCTCCTCGGCACACGGTAGGTGGGTGGCCATAGATCCGAGCCATCGAAGCCAGCGAGGAGGTACATCCTCTTGAAGGATTCTGGCGGGGTGGATCAATGCTACGAGGAGAGCGTGAGTGGGATGGCATGCGGCAAGGAGTGTGCATTTTACCCACATGTAGGGGGTGTCAAATGGTGACATGGAAGTGCCTAGTCAGCAGTTAACATGGTCAAAACCACTCAATGAGTCAAAACCGGGCGAAGGGTTTATTTTTGAACTGGATGATTAGTTTGGGGTGTGGAATAACCAGTTTTGAAGTTGAGGGTTGAATATTAAACCGAATTAATACTACCCTTGCCAACGACTAGAATTAAAACTTGAGACTTGTGAGCTAATCCAGTAGCTCGTGGATCGACCGAACCCGTTCACAAACGAGTTGAGCGGAGTCTGAATCGAAACTTGCTAATATACCAAGTTTAACGAGCCGAGCTAATGAGTTACTCGCTTAACTCATTGGGCTAGTTAATCAGAAGGGGCAAAAAATAAGTAGTATATTGTTGTTGAGTGTTGTCTTCTATGTTGTGAACCATGTGCCTGTTTGTTGTAAGTTGTTTATATTTGTTTAGTAAAATATGTTGTCATAAATATATTTTTGTAGTTTGTTGTGTATATAATATATATTTTTTGTTGTTAAAATTTGTCATGAGATAAACAAGCTAACTCATGAAGTGCACAGAGTTGAGCCATGTTTGAATATGAACCCGCTATCCTAATTAATGAGCCGAGCCAAATTAATACGTTATCTTAACAAGCTCCAAAGAGTCGAGCTAAATCGGCTCGTCTCGACTTGAATTCCCGCCCTACATGCCAAGTCTTCTTATGAAGTTGCCCCAAAAATGTATTAATCTTTTAGCCTCCATGACTGTTTGTTAACCATGGGAAGATGTAATGTACCAAAGCAAAAGCAAGTCACATAGATCTTACTGACAAATGCCGGTTTGACGAAAGTTTAACGAAACTCGTCTTAACATTTGAGAGATAGACGTCGTTCAGGTTTGCCAAGGAGTTGTTGTAGAGTATTGAACAACAATTGAAAAACCACTGACGGCCTCGTATCCACCTGCGGTTGGAGACCAGCTATCCGACAGAGGACATAACCCGTTACATACAATCGCGACCCTGGTCAGGAAGTTGGCCCGTCGATGAGAGTAAGTCAATTGTATGAGTTTAAGAGACGAAAGAAAAAAGCAGCAGTACGCCCAACTAGAATGGATTAGGATTCAGACTAGGGTTAGAGCTGGAATGGGCAGGGCAGGTGCCTCCTAGTCCTAGTTCACCAAGCAGATTTGCCAAGCAAGAAGATATAAAGATACCCCAAATGGCTAGGATTGTCAGGAAATAGTAGTGAAACATGTTAACCAAAAACATGCAAAGATACCCTAAACAATTCAACAGTGTCCACGTACGACTCACTCTAGACTGTTGACCGGCTCTTGGCCCATTCCTCAGACACAACTTTTCGACAAACTTCATTCAAGCGCTTAAATAAGTCTACTAGATGGAGAGCAGAGTCGACCAAGTCACCTTCATTGAGATCAACCCGAATTCAGTCTTCATCTCTCGAGTATCAAGCCCATGCGTGCCCGCCTTGAAGGAGCAGCAGTGCTCCGCTGAACCGGATGGCTCCGAGGCAACCTCGAACTTCAAATCCAGAGTGGAACCATCCACTACAGCAACCACAGACCTCGTTAAATGACGCGACTCGCCAATTGTACCATTGAAGAGCCGAATTTCTTCGTCATAACCACCGATAAAACAACGGAATCACAGATCAAAACTGCTCCGCACTTCTGACACGGCAACTTCTACATTCGCCATGACTGCACGATCAATACGTGATACGGTTAAATCAACTGTGCCACAGTCGCCATCGATGCGATATTTGAGTGCACAATCCCATGGGCTCCATAGGTCGTCTAGGTCTGATACACCATCGATCAGCTGGCAGTCATGCCTTTCTTCCTTGCCTACCTTGATCCTCATGTCAAATTCCACTAGAGCAGTGGAAAGCATATTTATCCCTCGCTTAGGGCCAGCCATGGCGATGAGAGAACCCTACAAAATTGTTACTGCTTAGTAGCTCTTCATATGGAAGTAAGAAACACCTAAAGCTTTATACTACCTCTGTTTCTAAATGTAAGACGTCTTATCAATTCAAATTGAACTACCAAAGCACATCTTGCATTTAGGAACAGAGGGTGTATTTCTCTAAGCTGTTTTACTTGGAACAACATTAATTTTGTGATAGTTTACAATTGCCGACCAACATCTCTGTCACATATCAAACTGACTGCTTACATACTGCACAAGCACAACAGTGTTCGGATCCCAATTTTTACATAAGCATGTAGAAATGAGAAGAGAAAACAAAATGACTTATAGTGATGCAATGATTCATGCTGGTGTGTTAAGTAGCAACCAAGAGCGCGAACTATTTCTATTTGATTTTGTTTGGAATACATGATATACTCACTCAGTTCCATAATTTATAAGTTTGTCATAGTAAATCACATTTCCACAATAAAAACTTGGTGCAATGGTGGCCTATACAATCCAAACTACCATTCTGCTACGTCTGTACAGATAACTCACAAGACTTGAGTGCTTCACTAGGTTTGGCCTTACAATGTGAAATGAATAGATTTGACATAAATCACGTACTTGACCCCACCCCCCCCCCCCCTAATTCCATACTGTATAAATCAGTTTCGCACACACTGCAACATCCACCTAATGTGAGAACTCCCCCAGTGGGTACTTTAAACCATATGGAATGCTTCAAGGGGCCAAATACCTTGTTTTATACTTGAGGAGGTTAAGTAGACTTATTGCTTGAAATAATCACATGTAAGTATGGATTTGCACCTGCTTCACGATGATGGGATCATCCCTGCTTATATTGACAACATAATTAAGCAATGTATCCATATAATCCCGCACTGCTATGTATCCATACAACTCTACTGGGCCAGGATCCACAGTAAGTTTAGTCAACTTTAATGACAAAATTTGTAACACGCGATTAGGTATATGCCGAATGCATTTTCCGTTGTGGATGTCACAATCTGTGGGTTCTGGTAGCCGAGCTTCACAAAAAAAAAGTAAAAGAAATAAGTTAAATTGTAATCGAAAACAATACATGAAACAACAGTCGTCATACAAAAATTAAGCGTGTCACTAGAGGATTCCATGGCCCTATTGGAAGTTTTCATTTTCTTCCAAGTGGATTATCGATGTTCCTTTTAGTAGGAATTTTAATCCCTCAAAGGTTTTTGTTTTAGAAACCCAAAGAAAAAGCGGCTAGCATCTCATTACATCAATAAATAAAGGTCCATTTTACTCTCCCAGATTTTATTTCATAACCCCCTAAACTATTTATTGGTTAAGTTTGCCCCAATAGTTACTAAAACAAGTCATTTCAACCATTGATGAAAAATATTCTTTTGTTTCACCTTCTAGAAGCCCCCTTGCAAGTAGATTTTTTTCATTCTGATGGTAGATAACATCATACCCTATATAATAATAATAAATCATAATTTCCCATCTTGCATAGTTGGGAGCAACTAAACCTATTTCACCACTCATGGTACAAAATATGTGCTAAAAATGAATGTTTATGAATATATTTCCAAAACACAGGACATGGTGACAACAAAAAGGATAAAAATCATTATGCACTGAACTGAACTCATTCTACTGGAAAGGAAACTTGCTCATGCATAGAAAATTAGCCACAAGATTTCAACATAGAACACATCAGTTGACCTTATCGCTTGAAAAGGTGCTCATAACAAAATGAAATAGGTAAAGATATATTGATCACTTACTCTCGTTACGGTTTGCAACATTATATTCCCTTTTCCACGAATGATTGGCCCTGTATATCGAACGATCACGGTGTGTGCTTTTTGGAAACATTCCAATACGGAGTACATCATCTTCTTGGCCATCGCTTGCTACCGATGCCCTCTTTGTATCCTTGTTGGTTGAACTCCTTCCGTTTTCCTCACAACCAGAGATGTCCACAGTTTTTGAAAATGCATCATGTTTGCCGGCTATAGCATCTGTAACCTCCAAGGTCGTGCCAATCGTCTCCACGTCTTTCATGGCTTGGCTGATGGCAGAGTGATCGTTGGTAGAAGAGATGAACGATCGCGCGTCCGGTCTAGCAGATTCATCGCCTTTGAATCCGCTGGTGCTCGCCATTCTCCGAGATCCATGAGGAAATAATCTGTCACCAAAGAGCATAAGAAGGCAATCTGGTCAGGATCCAGATCCAAAACTGTGGCAACTAGCTATAAAGGGCGCGCACATAGGATCAAGAAAATTAAACATACCGGGAAAGACGAAGGGCGGCTAGACTGTGAGCCACCATGACCGGCAAAGCTCGTCGTGGAAGCGCTGGTGGCGACCATGAACGGCGAGGCGGCGGAGCAGAGGCCATGAACGAGAGGAGAGGTCGCGAGGTGGAGGAGAGGCGGCGCATTGGGTCAGGGGAGGAAGAATCGGGCGCAGGGTTTGCATCCAGGCGGCGGGCGGCGGCGGACAAGCAGGAGAGGAGTATGTGGAGCGCGACGATGCTGCAGGCCCGGACGACGCGGGGGCCGTTGCTCCAGCTAAAAAACTGGCATCTCCCTCCATGGTGGATGCCACGCCATCGATCGAGGCCATCGACCCTGATCTCATCTCACCCGCCACGCCACGGGCCGGAAAGAAAATCCTAAGAGCATCTCCGGCCGTTGGCCCCAGAGGCGTTTAAAATCAACACCGGGGATGAGCCGACGCAAAAAATAAATCTGGGAGCGAGTTGGTTCCCAGCCGCCGGCCTTAAAGCCGTCCCAGGCGCGTTTAAAAATAAAATTTGTGTAGCAAATTTTGACACAGTTCGGCGAAGTTCGGCTAAACACGATAAATTTCGGCAAACTTGGGCATATATTAGACATGTTCGCCGGTTTTCATTACATAACAAAATAGATAACTAAACAAAAAGAGAAACTGGCTGAACGCCGAGTAGTCGCCGTCGTCGCCGTCATCGTCGCCGCCGTCGTCGGACTTCTCCTCCTTGACGCGGCCGTCCCTGGTGGACCCCTGACCGGCGCCGCCAACGCGGGCTGATGGCGGCGGCGCGTCGTCGTCGTCGATGTCACAGATGACGACGACCCCGCCTTCGTCGCGGCCGCGTCGGCGCTCCACGAAGCGGCGCAGGGCGGCGCACTGGCGCTCCTTCGCCTTCTCCAGGCGCTCCTTCTCCATCGCTATGGAGTCCTTGCGCGCCCATTCCAGGGCCGCGTCGTCGTCGTCGAGCTCCGTCTTCACCGGCGCGGCCGGCTCCTTCTTCACCGGTGCGAGCCCCGACTCCGTTTTTGGCTTGACGAAGCGCGGAGGAGGAGCCGATGAGGAGGCGCGCCGGCCGCCCTCGTTGATGACGATGCCGGCGCTGCGAGTGCGCCGGCCGAGCGGCGTCTCCGCCGCGGGCTCGGCCTTGACGCCGAGCAGGGCCGGAGCACTGGAGGAGTGCGAGGAAGATCGCGAGGAGGAAGAAGAGGAGGAGGACCCGAACCTCCTTGGCGCCCATGGCCCAGCGCGTCGGTGGTGCGCCGGGGCGGCCACCCTCACCAGGTACGCCAACGACGTGTCGTTGCCGCCCTCGAGGTGCGTCAGCACGCCCTCAAGTGTGCGGCCGGGGACGCCCCATCACAGGTGGCGCCCCTCGCTGTTCTTCGGGCCGCCGACCACCGGCGCGTCGTTGGTGGACGCCAACCGCTGCTGCTGGCGGCGCTCGAAGTACGCCGCCCAAGCCGCGTGGTTGTCGGCGGCGTACTGGAGGAGGGAGAGCTGGGCGTCAGTGAGGGAGGCGTGTACGACCTCGACCTCCTCGGCGAAGTAGTTGGGCTTGGCAACGGCGTCGGGCAACAGGGGAACGAGCACTCCCCCGTCGCTGAGTCTCCACCCCGTCGGCCCGGCGCGCATGTCCGGCGGCGCCGGGATGTTCGCCTGGAATAAGAGCCAGGACTCCTGTTCGCGTAGCGAACGGCGGCCGAAGCCGTTGGCCGCTGTCTCGTCTCCGGGGAAACGCTCTGCCATGAGGACGGGCTCGGGAGAGGTAGAGAGGGAGAGGGAGGGGCTGGGCGGCGGCGCTCGGGAGAGGCAGAGGGAGGGGTTGGGCGGCGGCGAGGGGCGGGGGCTGGTGTGGGCACAGACGAGTGAGGCCACCGGCTATATAGCCGCGCCGCGCCCGTGTGAACGTGTGCGAGGGAGGGAAGGCATCGGCGCACCGTCCCGTGACGCGCCGCCCGTGAGGAATCAATGGCAAGGCTGACCGGCGGCAACCTTGCCATTGATTCCCCGCGGGAACCGAGGCCGTTGGGGGAAGACGAAGCGCCGTGTCGCTGACGCGGCTGGCCCGCGGCTTTTTCGCGCCAAAATAGCTCGCCCCGGCGCCCCCCCAGCGTGCCGGGTTTGATCTGGGTCCGCCGGCGCTGTTTTCGGCCCAGGCTGACGAAAATCAGATTCCTGAGACGCGAGTAGGCCGTTATTTCGGCGTCGGCGTGAAAAAATCGCTTGGGAAGGCCTTCTTGAAGGTGCGGCTGAAGATGGTTTAAGAGACCGGTGCTCGTAACAAAATGAAATAGGTAAAGATATATTGATCACTTACTCTCGTTACGGTTTGCAACATTATATTCCCTTTTCCTACGTATGATTCTCTCCCCATTCTCACCGCGTCTTTGCCGCCGCCGCCGCGAGCTGAGATGTCAATCCTCGGCCCGATTTTTGGTCTCCTCCGACGGCCTGGCGTCGCCATCAGTGGCGGAGACAGCACCCGGCGAGCCGGGGCTGCTGCCCGGGCTCCCATGGTGCATGTGCATGAAGCTCTAGTAGTAAACAAATGGTTTACGTACAGTTTGTTTGGGCAAAATCTAATTAACTTGGCATCACGTATATCTTGCCCAGGCTCTAAGTTTGAGCTGGCTCCGCCACTGGTCGCCATCTCTTATGACCGAATGCGCCTCCTCTCCTCTACCTCGCGATCTCTCCTCTCTTTCATGGCCTCTGCTCCGCCTTGCCGGGCGCCACCAGCGCTTGCACGACGAGATTTCCCTCTCATGGTGGCTCCCGATCCAGCTGCTCGTCGTGTCTTTGCTGATAGATTTCCTCCTGGATATCGGAGCATGGCCAGCACCAGTGGATTCAAAGCTGACGAGTCTGGTAAGCCAGGCAAGGGATTGCTCATCTCTTCTGCCAACGATCACTCTGCCATCAGCATGGAGAACGCAGCGACGAGTGGCACAACCTTGGAGGTTATAGATGTTGTAGCCGGCAAACATGATGCATTTGCAAAACCTGTGGACGTCTATGGTAGTGAGGAAATTGGAAAGAGCACAACCAAGGATACAAAGAGGGCTGGCAAAAAAGGTCGTGTGATTCCCATGGAAATACTTCCAGAAAGCAGACACCGTGATGGTTCTTTGTTCAGGGGCGCTCATTTGTGGAAAGTGGAGTATCATGTTGCGGACCGTAATGAGAGTAAGTGATCAATCCCTCTTTACACATTTTATTTTAATTTTTAATGAGTACCTTTTTCCAGCTATGGGGTCAACTGATATATGGGCTGCTGAAATCTCGTGGCTATTTTTCTTTACTTTGTTTACTTTGACAAGTTAAATTCCGATGCATTAGCACCCAGGGGTTGCATTTGTTAGGTTTTGCAAACAAATTAGAGGAAATTGTCCAGATACCTGCCTGAACTAGTTTGGTTCATCTCTGCGAGTAGAATGGTTTCAGTTCACTCCATAATGATTTTTTATCCTTTATGTTGGCGTCATGCCCTATGCTATGGAAATGTGTTCATAAAACTTTCATTTCTTAGCGGGTATTTTTGTATTATGAGTGTTAAAATAGGTCTAGTTGCTCACATATGCAAGTCACGGAAAATTATGTTTTATTTATTATATACGGTAATGATGTTATCTACTATCAGAATAAAAATAACTTACAAGAGGACTTCTAGAAAGCAAAAGAAAAGAATATTTTCATCAAGGGTTGTAATGACTTGTTTTGCGTAATTTTTGGGTAAACTTGGCGAGTACACTGTTTAGGGGGTTATATGAAATTACCCGCTTTTACTTTGCGTTTCCTAGAACAAAAATCTTTGGTAGTAAAATTCCTAGTAGAGAGAACATCAATAATTTCCACTTAGATGAAAAGGAAAACTTCCAATAGGGCCATGGAATCCTGGGTGGCATGTTTACTTTTTGTATGGCAAGTATTTGTTTCCTGTATTGATTTCCATTGGAATATAACTTGTTTTTTTATGAAGCTCGGTTGGCAGATCCCACAGATTGCGTCATCCATAATGGAAAATGCACGCTGCATCCTGTATTGATTTCCATTGGAATATAACTTGTTTTTTTATGAAGCTCGGTTGGCAGATCCCACAGATTGCGTCATCCATAATGGAAAATGCACGCTGCATGAACCTAATCGCGTGTTACAATTTTTCTCATTAAAGCTGGCTGAACTTACTGTGGGTGTTGGCTCAGTAGAGTTGTATGGATACATAGCAGTGCGGGACAGTCTGGATCCATTGCTTAATTATGTTGTCAATATAAGCAGGGACGATCCCATCATCGTGAAGCAGGTGAAAATCCTTACTTACCTGCAATTATTTCAAGGAATAAGTCTGCTTAACCGCCTCAAGTATAAAATACCAGGCATTTGGCCGCATGAAGTATTCCATACGGTATAAATCACCCACTAGGGAAGTTCTCACATTAAGTGGATGTTGCAACGTGGGCAAAACCACCCCAGGGAATGCTTTATACGGTATGGAAATTCTTCTTTACACATTGTAAGGCCAAACCCAACGCATACATAGAACAACAAGCACTTAATTTCTGTTGCATCGTTAAAGATGTGTCTATGCGATGTCAAGAAGTAGCAGAATGGTAGTTTTGATTGTATAAGCCACTATTATACCAAGTTTATACTGTGAAATGATGATTTACTACGAGAAGCTTCTAAATTATGGAACTGAGTATCATGTATTCCAAACAAAATCAAACAGAATAGTTTGGGCTCTTTGTTTGCTGTAGTACATGGTTCCACATCGAAGAATGACCCGACTCCCCTGTACACCCCCCCCCCCCGTCGCCTTCCCGAGCGGAGCGACCGGGGTGGCCCTCCCTTGCCATCTAGACCTCCACCCCTCCTCCCCTCCTGCCGCTGGCGGCTCCGTTGTGAGGCCGACGGTGGCGCCCCCACCCCCCTCTTCTTCCCTTCGCGGATCCTCGGATCGGGCGGGTGTCGTGGGTTTGTCACGGCAGATGTCCTTGTGAAAGGACTTAGTCGTGGAGCCATCGCAACGGGTTAGCTTAAATGGGTTAAACCGGACAAGGGGACACGGGTAGTTTATACTAGTTCGGCCCCTTCGATGAAGGTAAAAGCCTACGTCTAGTTGTGTTTGGTATTGCTAGGGTTTCGAAGGCCAGGGAGCGAATCCGCTTGTCTGGCTCTCGAGTTGTTGTCTATTGTCCTGAACCGCTGTCGGGTCGTCCCCTTATATACATGGGTGGCGCCCGTCGGTTTACAGAGTCCCGAGACCGACTCATAAACGTGTCCAATTCGGTCTCCACTCTTTCTATCTTACAATACAAGTTTCATACAAATGCCGGTTCACGGCTACGGGCCTTAAACCGGTTCTGGGCCCTGGACCTTTCCTCTTCTGTCTACATGGGCTTCAAGCATAATCAACTACGGATGAAGTTAACCCGGCCTTTCCTGGCCGATTTACGCCCAGTAGTAATATCCCCAACATTAGGCCCCAGATTGATTTGAACAGGTTCATGTCAATCCTTAGTAAAAACTTCGTGTTCAACATCTTCTCATAATTTAGTAAACCGCCGTGATGTCATCTGTTTAAAAACTGTGTATGGCACATCTTCATTAATGGGTCTCCGACAATCGAGGCGACAGCTCCGCCTCACTTCCAAATTTCTGGCCCCTCGATTTTCGCACCTAACACTTATCCCTTGCCTTTATAAATAGGACCGAGGGGTCATTTTCACCTTTTCCCCCTCGCGCCTCTTCGCGTCTTCTTCCTTGCGCTGCTCAGCCTCTGGAGCTCCGCCGCCACCGTCGACCGTCGCCTCTGCTCCGACCCTGGCCACTGCATCACCCTGAACGCACCAGAATACTGCGGCGCCTTTCCGCTTCCTCATCAGCTCCGGTAAGTTCTCTGCTTTTTTCCGCCACAGATCTGTTCTAGGGTTTTGACGTTCTTTGTAGTTCTTCTGAAGTTCATCAGTGCTTCAGTGTTGTTCTTCCCTGTTCTGCCTTTAGTCTGTAGATGGACACTTCGTGCTTGATGTATCCCTTGCCGTGACTAATCTTCTGTTACCACCACAAATCCTTATGCGCAAAAAACTGATCTAGTCCTTCATAACTGTTTTGGGTCCTACTCTTTTTAGGTCAGGATATTTTTTCCTTTCTGTCTTCGGTAGATCCAAAATTCCCATGTGATCCTGTGAAACTTGTTTTTCCTTACTTAGCCCCTTTCGCCTTAGATCTGCATCCTCTGTAGGCGGTTTACCTTTGCAAAAACAATCTATCTCATACCATTAGTCCCCTAGTAAACCGGCAGGCCTTCTTTGATTGTAATAATCCGGTTTAACAACACATGCACGCCCTTGATATGATCTTGCCATTCGCTATTGTATTCTTCTCCGGTTTACGCAATTTCACATACCTGTATAACTTTATTCCACTGCATCTTGTATACCACCGTGAATAATTGGCAAACCGGCATTTCTTTTCCAGCTTTTTGTTTGACAATGGCCAAACAGTTTGCCGCTTGCAATTGGGCTCGTTCCCGGGTCACCGAGGAACAGTTGAACGGGATGGTCAAGATTGGTACCTTACCTAAGAAAACTGAAATTCGATGGCGAGTTCCGGGAACAGAAAATCCTCCAACCCCAAGGCAGGGCGAGGTTGTGGTCTTCGTCGACCACATAGGCTGTGGTTTCAAACCGCCAGGGTCAAAGTTCTACCGAGATGTGCTTGCCAGTTTCCAACTTCATCCTCAGGATATCGGACCCAACTCGGTGTCCAATCTATGCAACTTCCAGGTCTTTTGTGAAGTGTACCTACAAGAAGAGCCCACTGCTGAGCTGTTTCGGGACTTTTTTTCATCTAAACCGGCGTATAGAGTTTGTAAATGGCCCCAATACTGAGCTTGGTGGTGTCTCAATTCAAAAGCGGAAGGAAGTTGAATTCCCTCATGCCAAACTGCACAGTCACCCGAAGGAATGGAACCAGACTTGGTTTTACTGCAGAGATACTTCTCCTGAAGATGAAAATCCCCTTCCAGGCTATCATGATCACCGGCTTTCCAACACCTATCCTATGCCGCAACGCTTAAGTTTTGCAGAATGGGCCAAGTATGCCCCTCAACTCGCCAAGCTCCGGGCTTTTATGGCCAACGGTTTAACAGGCGTTGATTTCATGCGCTGTTGGATATCTTGGAGCGTCTTGCCGCTAAGCCGGCGCCCCGGTTTAATGTGTGAGTACACCGGTGATGTTGAAGACCCTCAATGCCATTGCAACATTCAAGTGACCGATGAAGAGGTCACTGAAAGTGTAAAGAAGATTTTGAATGAGTCGGAATCAGTCTGTAGTCAAACCGGCTTGAGCCCCTTCTATACTAAGAACAAGCCGCCTGCTGTAAGCACTATACTTCCTTTTCATCTTTGATATCTTTAATTTGTTCAACTTGTAATCCTTCTTCTCTGTATGTATGTATAGGGTGACGATCCCTTCTGGAAACGGAAATCCGTAGATAAAGCAGTGAAGCCAACCGGGGATAAAGCGGTCAAACCATTTCGTCCCAAAACCAAAGCCGTCAAGCGGACCTCAAAGCGGAAAACAGCTGACCGGATCAACATGGAACTTGATGACGATGCTGATGATCCAGAAGTTGAGGTAGAACTTGACTCACTTGGCTCCCTTTTCATGCACCTCATTAAGAATGATCTGTATCAGGAGGACATAGAAGGCTGTAACGCCCTCGATGCGGCTATATCTCCCACGTGTCGAAGCACGACTTAGAGGCATAACCGCATTGAAAACAATGTCGCAAGTGAGGTAATCTTCACAACAACCCATGCAATACATTAAGGGGAAAAGATACATAGTTAGCTTACACTCGCCACTTCACACAAATACATGAATAAAGCATTACATCAACCAGATACAATCAAGGTCCGACTACGGAACCCAAAATAAAAGAAGACTACCCCAAAAGCTACACAGATCCCCGATCGACCCCAACTGGGCTCCACTACTGATCAACTAGAATGAAACAACACAAAGGACAAGATCTTCATCGAGCTCCTCCTTGAGCTTGGTTGCGTCATCTGCACGGTTCAACGACACCTGCAAACCTGGTTTTTGAAGTATCTGTGAGTCACGGGGACTCAGCAATCTCGCACCCTCGCGATCAATACTATTTAAGCTTATAGGTAAGGAAAAGGCATGAGGTGGAGCTGCAGCAAGCGACTAGCATATATGGTGGCTAACATACGCAAATGAGAGCGAGAAGAGAAGGCAAAAGCACGGTCGAACAACTATGATCAAGAAGTGATCCTAGAACAACCTACGTCAAGCATAACTCCAACACCGTGTTCACTTCCTGGACTCCGCCGAGAAGAGACCATCACGGTTACACACGCGGTTGATGTATTTTAATTAAGATAAACTTCAGGTTTTCTACAACCGGACATTAACAAATTCCCATCTGCCCATAACCGCGGGCATGGCTTTCGAAAGTTCAAAACCCTGCACGGGTGTCCCAACTTAGCCCATCACAAGCTCTCATGATCAACGAAGGATATTCCTTCTCCCAAGACAATACGATCAGACTCGGCATCCCGGTTACAAGACATCCTCGACAATGGTAAAACAAGTCCAGCAAGGCCGCCCGATGCGCCAACATCCCGATAGGAGCTGCACATATCTCGTTCTCAGGGCACACCGGATAAGCAATCCGTACAACTAAAACCAGCCCTCGAGTTTCCCCGAGGTGGCGCTGCAAGGGGCTCTAGTTTGGACCAACACTTAGACAAGCACTGGCCCGGGGGGGTTAAAATAAGATGACCCTCGGGATGTGCGACTCCCAAGGGAAAAAGGCTAGGTGGAAAATGGTAAAACCAAGGTTGGGCCTTGCTGGAGGAGTTTTATTCAAAGAGAACTGCCAAGGGGTTCCCATTATAACCCAACCGTGTAAGGAACGCAAAATCCGGGAACATAACACCGATATGACGGAAACTAGGGCGGCAAGAGTGGAACAAAACACCAGGCATAAGGCCGAGCCTTCCACCCTTTACCAAGTATATAGATGCTTTAATTAAATAAGAGATATTGTGATATCCCAACAAAATATCCATGTTCCAACAAGGAACAAACTCCAATCTTCACCTGCAACTAGCAACGCTATAAGAGGGGCTGAGCAAAGCGGTAACATAGCCAAACAACGGTTTGCTAGGACAAGGTGGGTTAGAGGTTTGGCTCAACAATATGGGAGGCATGATAAGAAAGTGGTAGGTATCGCAGCATAGGCATAGCAACAGAGCGAGCAACTAGCAAGCAAAGATAGAAGTGATTTCGAGGGTATGGTCATCTTGCCTGAAATCCCGCAAGGAAGAAGAACGAGTCCATGAAGAAGACAAATGGACGTAGTCGAACGGTTCCTCACAAACGCGACGTTGTCAAAACCAACCCGAAGAAGCAACACCGGAAAGAAGCACACAACATAGGTAAACAAACAACACATGAACATGGCATGATATGCGGGATGCGGTATGCGGTGCATATGCATGATTTGGAAAAGAATGATTGATCCTGGCCTCAACTTGGAAAACCAAGAGTGCCACTGGAAAGAGGAGGTGATTTTGGTCGAAATCGATATAAAGATCACCGGAATCGGATGCATGGTTTGGAAATGGCAAGCAAAAACAAATATGGCACCGGTGTACGATAAACAACAAGTAACCATCTAAATGCATCAAGATAAATATGCTACATCACTCAAACATGGCAAAAAAATACATGGCAGGGATCCACTCATGAAGCTTGACAAAAGATGAACAGTGAGCTACGGCTAATTCACTCAATAATAGGTTCAAACAAGCATGGCAAAAGTGCAAAAAATAACCGGTTTCAGACTTAGTGAAATTAACAACATGTCAGGAATTATCATCAGGAAGCAATGTTTAGAGCATGATAACTACATGCTACAGGAACATATCATGGCAAGGCAATGCATGGCATGAAGCTACTCAAAGCATATAACAAAAGTCCCTTAGTGACCATGAGCCAAAAGGGATCAGAAAATACAATTACAAGCATGTAAACATAGCAAAAATATAAACAGATTCAGACTTGGCGAAAAACTGGAGCATGCAAAATAGATTAATAAGTAGGCATGTTTACGAGCTCGATGCACTCACTACGAGGCATTGCATGACAAACTAAGCATACACCCATCGAGAAGACATGGCATAGTGACGGTGTCCTGGACTAGGGGGTACTCAACACGTCATCTCCCGATCTGATAGATTGGGCCGAGGACCCCCATGGCCGTATACTCATGGGCCAGTTCGGATAGCTGCCGCATACAAGGAAGATTCCACAAGACTTGGCGATCAAGACAAGGACTTCTCCCCACCGGCGTATTCGGCTAGGACTCTTGTTATCTTAGGCCTCCGGTGCATTATATAAACCGAGGCCAGGCTAGTCGATAGATATACAATATACAACATACACATAGACAATCATACCATAGGTTAGCTTCTAGGGTTTAGCCTCCTTGATCTCGTGGTAGATCTACTCTTGTACTACCCATATCATCAATATTAATCAAGCAGGACGTAGGGTTTTACCTCCATCAAGAGGGCCTGAACCTGGGTAAAACATCGTGTCCCCTGCCTCCTGTTACCATCGATCCTAGACGCACAGTTCGGGACCCCCTACCCGAGATCCGCCGGTTTTGACACCGACATTGGTGCTTTCATTGAGAGTTCCGCTGTGTGATCGACAAAAGGATTGATGGCTCGCCTGCAGATCAACTGCGACTTCGGCATCTTCGTCACCAGCTCGACTGGTCACCTTGGTTCGACCAAGAATTGCGCCCCGTGTTCGGATCACCATGTCCGGACGAGGGCCTTCATCAAACATCAACTCCGATCTCTATCAAGATCACGGAGGAATCATCTATGGAGCTCGGGGGCTCAACGTCAACATTGCCCTCAAGCGACCATGCTGTTTTTCTGGACAGCGAACTCGTATCTGCCATCACCACCTCCTCGAGTATTGCTTTGACGATCGCTTTGGTGGAATTGTGCGGAATTGAGTCTAAAACAACCCTGGAAAATTTCGTCGAGTTCCGATGGAGGAATCTCTGGCAATCCACGATATACCGGAGCCCTGTCAAATCTGGACGGGAATTTGGATGAGTTTAGGGCGTGGTGTCCAGCTTCTAGCTCAGACGTCCTTTGGAAGATCCAACCGTTGATCAGCTGAGGAATTCCTATATCTACCACCTCTCAAAATTTAGGCTCGATCCGACCGTCCAAACTCCGGGAACCTTCCGATTAGTGCATCACTTTTCGGATCTGTTTTCTGCGCGAAAATGAATCCGACCCGAGTTCATCTTTTTTATGAACAGGATTTCGGACATCCCTTTTGAAGGAAGTTTTGTATGGGGTATTGTGTTTTGTTCCCAAACACATCCCACTAACTGTAAGATCTTTTGAACATGATCTTCAACATCATGCTGGTGTCAAACCAGTCCGGCAATATTACTCCACGGCTGTCGACCTGCGCTAAACACGGCGTCACTTTGTTGAGCCGATCTCAACTTCTTCGGATCATCATCTTGGCAAGCCGAACAAGAGCCCGGCATCACGAAGGATAAATCATCACCAACATCACCGCCCCACGGATTACACGGAGCGGGCATACCGGCATCGCCGCACGGTCGTTTCATCAAGCCGGCATCGACCACGTCACGACCTGCATCGACAGGGCCGCACTATTGCTTCTTCAAGCTGGTGTCCATCACGCCGACCTACTTCGACTCATCGGCTGACATCGAGGCTTCGACATCTCGGCTGGACCGAGGGCTTTGCCATCTCTTCATCAACCTACTCCGGACACTTCGGCGTCACTAGCCGACCAGCTCCGTCACGTTAGCTGGGCCGAGGGCTTTGCCTCGGCGAGTCAACCTTTACCAGCATTGCCATGCCGTCGTTTTATCGCCCATCAGGCAACGGGTGTGCGGAGCGGGTCCCAATTTTAGGAATCACCTTCCTTCGAATTGCTACAACAAATAAACCAGGTGCTATTAATCCCAGTATTTTTTGCTTGTTTGGGTTCATTTTTCCCAAAGAATTATTACTCTGGTTTGTCCGTCATATGTACACAGGTCTATCAAATGGTGGCCACATTAATGACAGTCGCATGGTGGTTCGGTCAGTTTCCGTACATAGTCCAGCGAACGCCGCACTCGGAGCTCGGACTGACCTGCGAATTCAGGCTTTGCCACGCCTTTACCGCATCACGCCGATGCCCTGCATCGACATTGACTTCGGCGCCAGGCCATATTTCTTTTATTACTCACTTTGCATAAATTATTTATTATGCAACGATTTTTTTTTAATTATCATTATTACTATTATCTCCGGTTTGCACTATTTTTTGTGCACAGGAAAATGATCCGGGGACTTCGGCGTCACTCTGCCGGTCTGCATTGATCGTGCTATGTCACCACTTCGGCGTGTCAAGCTCTCCGCTCCGCCACCTCGGGACCGGCTTGAGGGATGGAACCTTGCCCCGCATCAAGCTCGGACCGCATCATTAATACCGAACACATTAACCAGCTAAGTCGCTTTCATGCTCAAAGCTTTAATTTCTAACTTGCGTTCGGTTCGACCAAGCATTATACCTTTTTGGAAAAAAGTTGCTTCTAAAAAATTTCCTTGTCCAAACTTTGTTTGTGACGCATAAATTCAAATACCCCGTTTACTTGGGGGCTTCCTTTATGAAGCTTTTCCTGTTGCATATGATTATACTTGTACGGCTTCGTTCCTTGTTCGTGTATTACGCCACAATATGCACCACATTGACTTAAGCGATTTGCAAGCTGGGTTGCCTCGCTCCTGTGTTTACCCCTACGTTCCCGATTGTTCGGCTAGGGAGTAAAGGGAGCACCTCTGTGATTGTCATGATCGGGTCACCCGAGCCGGACCTCAGACTGGGTGAAGCCGAAAGCTAGCGCTCTTATAGTTATTCAATGATGGTCGACACACAACGGAACTCATGAGTACAAAAAATCTATTGCACAAGTCTCATAATAACAATGAGCACCGAAGAAAGGTATCGGTGGGGGTACTATTTTCTTCGAAGATGCTTCTTACTCTTCGCAGTAATATAGCATAAGTTCCCTAAGCGCGCTTTGTCTGTTACAGCCTTATGGCCTGATTGCCTGGTTATTGGAAACACCATCGATATTCTCGACCGATGGAGTACATAACACTTTTCGGTCCTTAACCGAAGAGGGAGAAGCCGACGGTCGGTTAAGACGCGTTTAAAGTTCGGTTGAACATAGATATGATATAAGTACTTCGGTACATGCAATCATTCTTCTACCCAAGTCACTTGGGGGCTCTTAAGTTTATTTGAGCCGTTTTATAATAAGTGTTCTTCTTCTCAGTCGTTGCAAAGTTCTATTATTATTATTATTTATCACTCCTTTTTTTCGACGCGAGTGTGCGGTCACTAGCCGGGGATCCTAATTTCTCTCTCAAAGCCGCTAGAGTTTAGTCTGCTAAACTGGCCTAATGAGAAGTACTCCGCCCTCGGGATAGGAGGTTGAAGCCGTAGGCTGACCTGCTCGAAGTCTTGAGATATGATGTGTCATGTTAAAGGACGACAGAAGCACTTCTTTTTTCTAAGACCAATTTTTGGATTGGCACCGAACACTTGATCTTGTTCGGACGTCATGTTTTTACTGACGTTTCTTGGTTTTCCAAGCTTTTTGGCACTTTTAAACTATTTGTGCTTTTCCAGCATTAGTCTCGCAGTGCAACGCCGGACACCTTTAGGGATTCGGCAAAAACATTCTCAGATATTGCTATATATGCATCGGTTTCGAATTGTGTCTTCGGTCAATAGTTGGGTTGCTCGGCTCTTGCACTTGCTTCCTACGTTCCGTTTTGTTCGGCTAGGCATGCAAAGGGAGAACCACTGCGATTGTGCTTCCAGCTCACATGGTTAAGCACCTTAGTGGAGAAAGCCGAAAACTGACTGTCACAATAAGCGTAAACTGGTCAGCGATCCGACGACTATGACGGGCCATTCATAACATTGGCCGAAGTGTTTACGGCTTGACCTCGACTGTCGCCGAACACTACCGGGGGCTATTAACTGGCCTCCCAAACTAAATCCTCGATATTTTGCTCTTACATTCGAGCTGAGATTTCATGATTATGCTTAGCATGACAACCCAAAGAAAGGAACCGATAGCGGGACTATTTTCTTTGGAATACATTTCATCTGTTAAACAGTAATATAACATATCTCTCTGCGTACCTTTGTTTATAAAACCGTGTGGCCAGATTGCCTTGTTTGTCGTAAATCTTTACCCTCATAAAGGCTTTATAAAGTAGGACAAACACTCCTCGGCTACTGGCCAAGGAGGTGGAAGCCGATGGTCGGTCAACAAAGTTTTGTACAATGCGGATCTGAGCATTAATGACATAAAGTACTTAGATACATAGAGTCATTACACATAATTTGTGATTTTACTATGGATATTGATCCTTAATTCGGCCACCCGTGCCCGCATTAAGGCTCGGGGGCTACTGGGCTTCGGGCTTATTATTTACAAATATTAAAGGGGCACATCGATCCCCTGATCTGGTGTTGCCACCCGACCAGTGTCTCGAGGGCTACTGCATTGCTTGTCCAATGCAGAAAATTTTATGTGCAATATAGTTTCCGAGGAGATTTTGATCCTCAGGTTGGTCGGCCGCACACAACCTGAGTCTCGAGGACTAAGCACGCCGCTTTTAGTGTCCCGAAGTATTCTGCTGAGCTAGGACTTGATCCTCAGGCCAATTTTGCAAATCAACCTGACTCTCAGCGGCTACTGGGATCAGCGGTCTTACGTCATCCTTCAGGTGCATCTCGGGTTTTAGACCGACACACACCTTGAGGCTACCGGCCATATATCTCGGCAGAGAATAAATTGCAATAATAAAAAATATTGACAAAAAATCGGCCCATAGTCGGGGTGGTGCACCACCTCGGAAGCAGTCCGGCATAAAGCTCGGGCGCTAGTGGCTGGCTCCATAGAGGGCATTTCCGGCATTAAGCTCGGCTAAATTCCTTCAACTTTTTTGAACCAAGGTGATATGACACCTCGGATATAGTCCGGCGTTGGAGCTCGGATACAGTCCGGCGTTGGAGCTTGGACATAGTCCCGCGTTGGAGCTCGGATACATTCCGGCGTTGGAGCTCGGAAGCGATCCGGCATTGGTGCTCAGCCGCAAAAGATACCTCGAATGCAGTCCGGCGTTAGAGCTCGGACGCAAGAGGACACTGCCTCCCGGGAACAACTTCAAACCCGAGGTGTGGCATAAAAACAAGAAGGCATTGATAAAGGCCGGAAACTTAAAGGGGCTCCTCGGATACCCGACGTGTAAACTCGCCGAATGCATTTCGGCGATCCTCAAGATCAAAGATGAGAAGATTTGTTGAACTAGTTTTCAAGACCGTCAACCGAAGATGAAGAACAGTTCGGAAGAATCGAGGAGCGTCCCTAACTTGAAGACCGGTTCAGGGGGCTACTGACGGTGTCCTGGACTAGGGGGTACTCAACACATCATCTCCCGATCTAATAGATTGGGCCGAGGACCCCCGTGGCCGTATACTCATGGGCCAGTTCGGACAGCTGCCGCATACAAGGAAGATTCCACAAGACTTGGCGATCAAGACAAGGACTTCTCCCCACCGGCATATTCGGCTAGGACTCTTGTTATCCTAGGCCTCCGGTGCATTATATAAACCGAGGCTAGGCTAGTCAATAGATATACAATATACAACATACACATAGACAATCATACCATAGGCTAGCTTCTAGGGTTTAGCCTCCTTGATCTCGTGGTAGATCTACTCTTGTACTACCCATATCATCAATATTAATCAAGCAAGACATAGGGTTTTACCTCCATCAAGAGGGCCCGAACCTGGGTAAAACATCGTGTCCCCTGCCTCCTGTTACCATCGATCCTAGACGCACAGTTCGGGACCCCCTACCCGAGATCCGTCGGTTTTGACACCGACACATAGGATCTAGACATGGCAAGAACAACATCATAGCATGCACGGATCAATAGCAACAACCTCGGCAAAATTGCTAAACAAGTTAACAATCTGCCAGGAACATTTTATAACAAAAGTAGAGCTCGATTGACTAAAGCTAGGGTGCTCCATAATTGCAAACAAAGACATGGATGGATAGAGCACCACAATATCTACAAAACATCCTTACTGATCATGCTCAAAAGAGGCACGGATCACTAGGAAACAACATGAACATATGGCATAAAAATAAAGATAGGGCAAGGACTTAGTGAAAAACTGAGTCCCTGAAATCAGCATCATTGAGTAAGCTACTTTGCATGCTTGTGCTAGTCACCACAAAGATCACAAAAATACATGGCATACACCCCTGTAAAGATGGCATGTCATACTTCAAAACACATGTAGAGCTCATGATCATAGCATGCACACATTAATCATGGCAAAAATGACAAAAGTGCATTTGCTGAAACATATCTGAAACTATCATCACATAGCCCTCTTCCAAAAGCATTTCGGGCATCAATATGAGCTCAAATGAAAATGATGCAATGAGATGAAATGATGTACTCGTCGAGACGAACATTTTGATATGCTACACGCACGAATCAGAGCAACGGTGATGAAGTTATGATGCGATGAAGATGGCTAAAATATCTGGGACTTAGTCGTCTCTGGGAAAAAAAATAGAACAGGCGCAAAATGTTAAAACGCGCACTGGGCGAGGGTTAGACGGGCTGCTCACCATGGGCTCGGCCCAAGTTGAAGGAGAGGCAGGCCGAACTGAGGTGGGCCGGCGCGCCGGCCTCGGGGCCCATGCGAGAGGAGGCGGGAGGAGTTCGTCGTCTCCCTCCCGTGCTCCTCATGGCAGGAGACCATGGCGGCGGCGCAGAAGAACAAGGGACGCTGGCGGCAGCAGGGCGGCCTCTCCGGCGACGATGGCGGGCGCAGTGGCCGGGATGGATAGAGGGGAGGACGCAGCGGACGGATCCGGGCATGGCCCCTCCGGATCCGGTCGGAGGAGAGAGGACCGAGACTCCGGCGATAAGCTCCAGCGGTTGGTGGCGCTGCGAGGAAATAGAAGGGGTGAGACAGGGAGAAGGAGAGGAGTGAGGAAGGAGCAGGGCACGGGGGAGCCTGGCCTGGTCGGCGACGAAGAAAACGACGGTGCAGCGTGCTCCGGCGAGGCACGGTCACCGGAGACGGGCGGAGAGGATGCGCTGGCGGTGGGGGCGCGGATCGAGGGGCTCCTCCCTTCGATCGGCTGTGGGAGCGGGGCTCCTGGATCGGGCGCGGCGAACGGGCGCGGTCGGGCTCGCGCGGGCCGCGGCCGCGGGGACGACGACGGCGGACAGATGGCGCGAGGGGAGTGGACGAGGGCGGCGGCGCGATGACGTGGCATCTCCTGATTGGGCGGAGTGAGGTGGCGGCGGGTTTTTGTCCGGCGGGCGCAGACATGTCCGACGGCGCGGAGGGAGGTGAGATCTAGGGTTAGACCGCGAATTTCGGAGGGGGTCACATATTTATAGGTAGAGGGAGCTAGGGAGCTCCAAATGAGGTGCGGTTTTTGGCCACGCGATCATGATCGAACGACCGAGAGGATGGAGGGGGTTTAGGTGGGTTTTGGGCCACTTTGGAGGGGTGTTGGGCTGCAACACACACGAGGCCTTTTCGGTCCCTCGGTTAACCGTTGGAGTATCAAACGAAGTCCAAATGGCACGAAACTTGACAGGCGGTCTACCGGTAGTAAACAAAGGCCGCATGACAAGTCTCGGTCCAATCCAAAAACGTTTAACAGCCGCACACGAAAAAAGGTAGAAAGGGACACCGGAGGACATAGGAGCGCCAGAATGCAAAACAGACAACGGGGAAAACGCTCGGATGCATGAGACGAACATGTATGCAAATGAAATGCACATGATGACATGATATGCAATGCATGACATGCAAGCAATGACAAGGCAACAACAGCGAATAACTGGAGGACACCTGGCACATCGGTCTCGGGACGTTACAAAGGCAGCCAAGCTGATGATGTAGAGGTAATTACCCTTTCCTCCGGTTCAGACTCTATGCCAACACAAAAAACCCGTCAAGTTGTCCGGAAAGTAAGCTTTTCTCATCCTCTTGCTTACTTGGACCCAACATTTATTTTGAAGACACAGCAACATGAAGCTCGCCGGACAACCTGGCACAGTGGCCAACAGGTCACTTCGGCCGGTTTACCTGATACCCCGGTTCGGAAGCGCCGGTCTGAGGTCTCTTCCACTTCTGACCATTCTGATCCCAAGGCAGGTTATTTCAGACAACCTCTTAATCCCTTCGATTCAAATTATCAGGTGACACCTCCCTCATCCTCTGGCGAGTCAACAGCAACCCAACTCCCTTCTTTAAAAACGGTGGCTGGGTAAGCTTTCAAACCTTTTCTTCCAATGTGTTACAAATCTTGAATAGGATGCTAAACCTCTTTTATTTTTGTTTGCAGAGCCAAAGCCAGACCCAGCAAGAAAGCTCGGGCCACTAATCCGTCAGAAGACCAGGCTGTTGTTGAAGAAGAGCAAATAGGTGAACTGGACCAAACTCGTGACCCGGAAGGCCCTCCTCCTGAAGCCACCTCTGCTGAACCGCCCCTTCCAGACCGGAATACTGATGAACTAGCAGAAGCTGATCCTGTCGTTCCTGATACTGAACCGGCAACTCAAAACCGGGCTAGTCCAATGAAAGATACTGAAACTCCGTCATCACCCGCAAAAACCACTGAAGGCCAAGGAGATGATGTTGTTGTTACTGGTATAGGCCAAAGCTCTCCTGGCCATCCTGTAATTTTGGCCCAACATAGTGCCAAAGAAGAGTGTGCTACTAGGGAGAAGGGCAAATGGAGTACTGACTTATCAAGTTATGCCCATCTCAACGCTGAAGAGCTTCACTCTGGTTTCTTAAACCGTCTGCACTCAAACCGTGACTATGAAGCCGGTTTGGTGAATTTGATGAAGGAACGTTATGAGGTATTTTCATCTTCCTTTACTTCTTGACTCCAAAGTTGAAATGCCAACCCAAGTAGCCCCCAAGGGCCATTTTATGATGTTAATCGTGAACCGGGTATTTGTAATACTTTAAGTTTCTCCCACTGACCCTCAAAATGTTAGATCCTTAGTGAAAACCAAGGCCGATACTTTACCAATGTAATGATATAGCTTTCCTCAGCGTAGCCCCCAAAGGCCGGTTTAGCTTTGCAAGGTAATCCGGGTTTTAATCAATGCGTCTGTTTTTGAACAGATATACATTAGCCCCCAAGTGTCAAGGATAATGCTTGCATTGTTCTGGAGACTTTATAAAAGATGTAGTGAATCAGAGCAAACAAACATTAGCCCCCAAGTACAAAGTGCATAACTTGTTGTACGCTTTGTACTTTAGAAAATATATATCCTGTTGTCTGACATTTCTTCATTATTGTAGGCCGAAATAAGCAATAGAGATGCCCGGACTGCTGATTTGCAAGAGAATGTGAAGTCCCAACAAGCAGAAGCTGCAAAAGCTAAAGAGGAGCTGACCAAGGCCCTGGCAGCGATGGAAAAGCTGAAAGAGTCTTTTAACAAAGATCGGGCTGACTAGGAAACCAAAAAATTCGGTTTAACCAAAAGAGCTGAAGATGTTGAAGCGGCCCTGAAACCAGTTGTGGATGAACTAACTGGGTTGAAACGGCAAATCAACGCCATGACTTCTGCTATCTTTGGTAAGTATCTCCTTGTGCAGTTTATCCAATTCATTGAATCTTGTCATTGATCAGAACACTTGATTTTAAACCGTCACAGGCACTCGTATTGCTCATATGGGCACAGATATGAGGATGAAGCTTAAAGCGGCTTATACCCTTATTGAACAGCTGTACTTTGGGTCCCAGCATGCGATTTGTACTGCGGCTTACAATAAACTGGCGCCCTCACTGATAAAGGAAACACTTGAGAAACTGGCCATGTTACCAGCCCGGATCACCGAACTGAAGAAGGCAGCTGCAAGAGCAGGCGCATTAACCGCGCTAATCCGAGCCAAGGCATGGATTCCAGACCTTCAAGCGGAGGATATCATCAAAGGATATCCAGGTGTGAAAGAGGATGGTTCAGACTTCGACAATGATGACCTCCGAAGGCTGACCAAAGAATGCGGTCAATAGCTAGTAAGCTGGCAGAGGACACAGACTTGTCTCATTTCCAACCGGCTTATGACGCTGAAGGGAAGAGATAGCCTGCTGAAATCCATGAAGTCGAAGAACTGGTACCTCCAATTCGTAAGCATACCTACGCTCCTGATATTAACCCTTCCAGCCTTATCCATGAAGAAGCTGTGTTTCAAGCGTTAACTGGAATCGATTGGTCAATGGTTGATTTCCAGCGTCTGGGGAGGGATGAATAAGAAGTGATGGCACCAACTGACCCTCAACCGTCAAACCGTCCAGATGAAGCATCTTAAACCGGATGCCGGTTTACCAGGCATTGTGTGCCAATGCTTAAAAACAATTATTGAATGGGAGCCGTTTGAAAGCTTCATCTAATAGGATAGCAAAAACTCCTTGATCTGTCATGCCATCGAGCATGTTTTGTGACACTTAGATAATGTGAAAACCTGCTCCACCATTTGGCATCTATTTATGCTTAACCCATAATGAACCGTGTTCCTGTAGACAAGAACGTAAAAAGTGTCCTAGTGGTTTACCACTGGACGGGTCATGACGCCCAAGAATAGACAATACTTGGATGGATAACCAAAGTTTGTATATAAAAATAACATGTGTAACATACCTCGTTGCTGACCAACTACTTGTATGGTAAAGGTGTAAACACCAATCCGGAGCAGAGATAACTCCGTATTTAATTTGCTGGATTATGATAATAAACCGTACCGGTATATGATAAACACCGGATTTTCCTTATAACACTGGCGACCTATTAGTCAAAACCAGACCGGGGTAGCGAACGCCGGTTTATAACTGATCATGTACTGACAACTTGTAGTTGAGAGCCAAGCCGGGTCAAGGACACCAGTTTATCAGTAGACATTATAACCCTTAATAAAGTCATAAAACTTAGCAAATAAGTTTCAAAAAAGAAATATGCAAGGCTTTTTATGAGCTGCCAGGCTCCAAATCGAGGCTTTTCATGGGCTGCCAGGCCTCTGAGTTAAACCATTTAACAAAGCCTTTTAAGATGGGCCTCCAATTAACCAATCGTCGTTTTAACTTTGACAAGTTCAGAGTCTATAGAAGATTGACTTGTCAAACGTTCGGCGGGTCATACCAGGATTACCTGGACGGGAGTGGTTTACTTGATGAAGGCAGGTTAACCCGGGGTTTTAGGTGAATACACCAGGCTTCCAAGCCGTGGCTTGATAGCCAATTACAAGGGCCCTTTCAAACTCTTTGTTGCTTTGCACAAAAAGCCCCCAAGTAAATTTGTGAGTTGTGCTCAGTGGGTGCCCATGTTTGAGTTTGTGCTTTGTGCAACACTCTCTTTGGCCCCACATAATTTCCTTTGTGTCTAAACGCCTATCAAGAGGTGTAGCTATGGTGTGATAACAACCAAGCCCCCTAGCGATATCCCTTTGTGGTTTTAAACCGATCAAGAGATGTAGCAATGGTTCAGATATGACCAAGCCCCCTAGTGATTTTCTATACATTTGTGCGGCTGGAGAGACCGGTTTAACAAAAAACTCCGCTTTGTCAGTAGAAACTCTTGTAAGCACACACATGATGTAAAAAGAACAGATACCCCGCTTTAATGTAGGCTCCGGTGTATTATATAATATATACATCGTCATAAATATGTACATATGAAGAGCCTCTGGCTCAAGTATAGTAAGGCTGAATAAGAGCTATGTTCCATGGCCGCTTGGTCTCCTCCTACGATTTACGTGAGTCTTGGTGCTCTCGAACATCAATGAGGTAGTATGACCCGTTGTGCAGATTCTTACTGACCACAAAAGGCCCTTCCCAAGGTGGGGATAACTTGTGCATATCAGTTTGATCCTGGATGAGCCGGAGCACCAAATCACCCTCTTGAAAGGTTCTGGTCTTAACCCGGCGGCTGTGATAACGTCGGAGATCTTGTTGATAAATCACCGAACGTGCTGCTGCAAGATCACGCTCCTCATCCAATAGGTCCAGAGAATCCTGATGAGCTATCTCGTTATCCGCTTCAACGTAAGCCGCCACACGAGGCGAGTCATGACGGATGTCATTAGAGAGAACCGCCTCCGCTCCATAAACCATGAAGAAAGGTGTGTAACCCGTCGATCTGTTGGGCGTGGTGTTGATGCTCCATAACACAGAAGGCAATTCCTCCACCCAACAACCCGGTGTCCTCTTCAAAGGAACCATAATCCAGGGTTTAATACCTCTCAAAATTTCTTGATTTGCCCTCTCTGCTTGAGCATTAGATTGGGGGTGAGCCCCCGATGCTATATCAAGCCGGATGTGCTCACGTTGGCAGAACTCCTCCATCTCTCCCTTTGACAGATTAGTACCATTATCAGTGATGATACTGTGTGGAAAGCCAAATCGGAATATCACCTTTTTGATGAATTGAACCACCGTGGCCGCATCACACTTACTGACTGGCTCTGCTTCCACCCATTTGGTGAATTTATCAACTACCACTAACAAGTGGGTCTTTTTGTTCTTGGATCGCTTGAAGGGTCCAACCATATCGAGCCCCCAAGTCGCAAACGGCCAAGTTATTGGAATCATCCTCAACTCCTGAGCCGCTATGTGAGCACGGCGTGCAAATTTTTGACAACCGTCACATCTCTTGACCAAATCCTCCGCATCAGCATGAGCTGTTAACCAGTAAAAACTGTGGCGAAAAGCTTTAGCAACCAAAGACTTTGAACCGGCGTGGTGACTGATGTCTACTACACAACCTTCTTCTTGTAGACGTTGTTGGGCCTCCAAGTGCAGAGGTTTGTAGGACAGTAGCAAATTTCCCTCAAGTGGATGACCTAAGGTTTATCAATCCGTAGGAGACGTAGGATGAAGATGGTCTCTCTCAAGCAACCCTGCAACCAAATAACAAAGAGTCTCTTGTGTCCCCAACACACCCAATACAATGGTAAATTGTATAGGTGCACTAGTTCGGCGAAGAGATGGTGATACAAGTGCAATATGGATAGTAGATAAAGGTATTTGTAATCTGAAATAATAAAAACAGCAAGGTAGCAAATGATAAAAGTGAGCGTAAACGGTATTGCAATGCTAGGAAACAAGGCCTAGGGTTCATACTTTCACTAGTGTAAGTCCTCTCAACAATAATAACATAATTGGATCATAAAACTATCCCTCAACGTGCAACAAAGAGTCACTCCAAAGTCACTAATAGCGGAGAACAAACGAAGAGATTATGGTAGGGTACGAAACCACCTCAAAGTTATTCTTTCCAATCAATCTGGTGGGCTATTCCTATAAGTGTCACAAACAACCCTAGAGTTCGTACTAGAATAACACCTTAAGACACAAATCAACCAAAACCCTAATGTCACCTAGATACTCCAATGTCACCTCAACTATCCGTGGGTATGATTATACGATATGCATTACACAATCTCAGATTCATCTATTCAACCAACACGAAGGACCTCAAAGAGTGCCCCAAAGTTTCTACCGGAGAATCACGACAAAACGTGTGCCAACCCCTATGCATAGGTTCATGGGCGGAACCCGCAAGTTGATCACCAAAACATACATCAAGTGAATCACGTGATATCCCATTGTCACCACAGATGTCCATGGCAAGACATACATCAAGTGTTCTCAAATCTTTAAAGACTCAGTCCGATAAGATTACTTCAAAGGGGAAACTCGATTCATTACAAGAGAGAAGAGGGGGAGGAGAAACATAAGATCCAACTATAATAGCAAAGCTCGCGATACATCAAGATCGTGCCAAATCAAGAACACGAGAGAGAGAGAGAGATCAAACACATAGCTACCGGTACATACCCTCAGCCCCGAGGGAGAACTACTCCCTCCTCATCATGGAGAGCACCGGGATGATGAAGATGGCCACCGGAGAAGGATTTCCCCCTCCGGCAGGGTGCCGAAACGGGTCTAGATTGGTTTTCGGTGGCTACGGAGGCTTCTGGCGGCGGAACTCCCGATCTATTGTGTTCTTTGGAAGTTTTACGATACGTAGGTATATATGGGTGAAAGGAGTACGTCGGTGGACCGAAGGGGGGCCACGAGGCAGGGGGCGCACCCCAGGGGGGTGGGCGCGCCCCTACCCTCGTGAGCTCCTCCTTCATCTTATGACGTAGGGTCCAAGTCTATCCGGTAGGTTTCCTTCGAAAAATAACTTCTCCAGTTGATTTCGTTCCGTTTTGACTCCGTTTGATATTCCTTTTCTTCGAAACACTGAAATAGGCATAAAACAGAAATCTGGGCTGGGCCTCCGGTTAATAGGTTAGTCCCAAAAATAATATAAAAGTGGAAAATAAAGCCCAATATTGCCTAAAACAGTAGATAATATAGCATGGAGCAATCAAAAATTATAGATACGTTGGAGACGTATCAAGCATCCCCAAGCTTAATTCCTGCTCGTCCTCGAGTAGGTAAATGATAAAAAGATAATTTTTGATGCGGAGTGCTACTTGGCATAATTTCAATGTAATTCTTCTTAATTGTGGCATGAATATTCAGATCCATAAGATTCAAGACAAAAGTTCATATTGACATAAAAATAATAATACTTCAAGCATACTAATAAAGCAATTATGTCTTCTCAAAATATCATGGCCAAAGAAAGCTACCCCTACAAAATCATATAGTCTGGCTATGCTCTATCTTCACCACACAAAGTATTTAAATCATGCACAACCCCGATGAGAAGCCAATCAATTGTTTCATAATTTTGATGTTCTCAAACTTTTTCAATCTTCATGCAATACATGAGCGTGAGCCATGGACATAGCACTATAGGTGGAATAGAATGGTGGTTGTGGAGAAGACAAAAAGGGAGAAGATAGTCTCACATCAACTAGGCGTATCAATGGGCTATGGATATGCCCATCAATAGATATCAATGTGAGTGAGTAGGGATTGCCATGCAACGGATGCACTAGAGCTATAAGTGTATGAAAGCTCAACAAAATAAACTAGTGGGTGTGCATCCAACTCGCTTGCTCACGAAGACCTAGGGCATTTTGAGGAAGCCCATCATTGGAATATACAAGCCAAGTTCTATAATGAAAGATTCCCACTAGTATATGAAAGTGACAACATAGGAGACTCTCTATCATGAAGATCATGGTGCTACTTTGAAGCACAAGTGTGGTAAAAGGATAGTAACATTGTCCCTTCTCTCTTTTTCTCTCATTTTTTTATTTGGGCCTTTCTCTTTTTTTATGGCCTCTTTTTTTCTCTTTTTTTTATTTGGGCTTCTTTGGCCTCTTTTATTTATTTTTCGTCCGGAGTCTCATCCCGACTTGTGGGGGAATCATAGTCTCCATCATCCTTTCCTCACTGGGACAATGCTCTAATAATGATGATCATCACACTTCATTTTTCTTACAACTCAAGAATTACAACTCGATACTTAGAACAAGATATGACTCTATATGAATGCCTCCGGCGGTGTACCGGGATGTGCAATGATGCATGAGTGACATGTATGAAAGAATTATGAACGGTGGCTTTGCCACAAATACGATGTCAACTACATGATCATGCAAAGCAATATGACAATGATGAAGCGTGTCATAATAACGGAACTGTGGAAAGTTGCATGGCAATATATCTCGGAATGGCTATGGAAATGCCATGATAGGTAGGTATGGTGGCTGTTTTGAGGAAGGTATATGGTGGGTTTATGGTACCGGCGAAAGTTGCGCGGTACTAGAGAGGCTGGCAATGGTGGAAGAGTGAGAGTGCGTATAATCCATGGACTCAACATTAGTCATAAAGAACTCACATACTTATTGCAAAAATCTACAAGTTATCAAATCAAAGTATTACGCGCATGCTCCTAGGGGGATAGATTGGTAGGAAAAGACCATCGCTCGTCCCCGACCGCCACTCATAAGGAAGACAATCAATAAATAAATCATGCTCCGACTTCGTCACATAACGGTTCACCATACATGCATGCTACGGAAATCACAAACTTCAACACAAGTATCTATCAAATTCACAACTACTCAACTAGCATGACTCTAATATTACCATCCTCATATCTCAAAACAATCATCAAGTATCAAACTTCTCTTAGTATTCAACACACTCATAAGAGAATTTTATTATTCTTGAATACCTAGCATATTAGGATTTTAATAAAATTACCATGCTATTTAAGACTCTCAAAATAATATAAGTGAAGAATGAGAGTTCATCTATTTCTTCAAAATAAAACTACCACCATGCTCTAAAAGATATAAGTGAAGCACTAGAGCAAATGACAAACTACTCCGAAAGATATAAGTGAAGATCAATGAGTAGTCGAATAATTATGCAACTATGTGAAGACTCTCTAATATTTAATAATTTCAGATCTTAGTATTTTATTCAAACAGCAAGCAAAGCAAAATGAAATGGCATCTAAGATTAGCAAACATGACGTGAAGAAGCAAAAACTTAGGATCAACTGATACTAACCGATAGTTGTTGAAGAAGAAAGGTGGGATGCCAACCGGGGCATCCCCAAGCTTAGATGCTTGAGACTTCTTGAAATATTATCTTGGGATGCCTTGGGAATCCCCAAGCTTGAGATTTTTTGTCTCCTTAATTCCTCTCATATCACGGTCTCCCTAAATCTCAAAAGCTTCATCCACACAAAACTCAACAAGGACTCGTGAGATAAGTTAGTATAAACCATTGTAAAAACCTTATCATACTCTACTGTAGCAAATCACTAAAATTATTATTCAACATTGCATACTAAATGCCTCTGCATATTTAATAGTCCTATCCTCAAATAGAATCATTAAAGAAGCAAACATATGCAAACAATGCAAACATAACAGCAATCTGCCTAAACAGGATAGTCTGTAAAGAATGCAGCAACATCCATATTTCCCTAGCTCCAAAAATTATGAAATAAAATTCCCACTGTATTAAATTTATCAGATCTTAATATGCAAAAGGTTTCAACATTTTGTCACATTCTGAATTTTCTAGGGAATTATTGCAACAGCGGTAAACTTTCTTTTTTCAAACAGCAACATGTATACTTGTAACATAGGAATAGTAAAGGCTATCAATGCCACTTTTATTGAAATAAAAGATGAAAAACATTGTTCTAAATAACAGCAAGCAAATCCTAACAAAATAAATTGACGCTCCAAGCAGAACACATATCATGTGGTGAATAAAAATATAGCTCCAAGTAAAGTTACTGATGAACGAAGACGAAAGAAGGGATGACTTCCGGGGCATCCCCAAGCTTAGGCTCTTGCCACTCCTTATTCCATAGTGCATCGAATCTTTACCCAAAACTTGAAAACTTCACAACACAAAACTTAACAGAAAACTCATAAGCTCCGTTAGTATAAGAAAATAAATCACCACTTCAATGTACTGTAATGAACTCATTATTTATTTATATTGGTGTTAAAACTACTGTATTCCAACTTCTCTATGGTTTATAAACTATTTTACTAGCCATAGATTCATCAAAATAAGCAAACAACACAATGAAAACAGAATCTGTCAAAAACAGAACAGTCTGTAGTAATATAAATCAAACGTATACTTCTGGAACTCATAAAATTATCAAATAAATTGCAGGACCTGAGTAATTTATCTATTAATCATCTTAAAAAATAATTAACTAAATAGCACTCTCCAAATAAAAATGGCAGCAATTCTCGTGAGCGCTAAAGTTTCTGTTTTTTACAGCATGATCAACAAGACTTTCCCCAAGTCTTCCCAAAGGCTCTACTTGGCACAAACACTAATTAAAAGCATAAAACCACATATAAACAGAGGCTAGATGAATTATTTATTACTAAAAAGTAACAAGAAGCAAGGAACAAAAATAAAATTGGGTTGCCTCCCAACAAGCGCTATCGTTTAATGCCCCTAGCTAGGCATGATGATTTCAATGATGCTCACATGAAGGATAAGAATTGTAACATAAAGAGAGCATCATGAAGAATATGAGTAGCATATTTAAGTCTAACCCACTTCCTATGCATAGGGATTTTGTGAGCAAACAACTTATGGGAAAAATAATCAACTTGCATAGGAAGGTAAGACAAGTATAACTTCAAATTTTTAAGAACATAGAGAAGAAACTTGATATTATTGCAATTCCTACATGCATATGTTCCTCCCTCATAATAATTTTCAGTAGCATCATGAATGATTTCAACAAAATAACCAGCACCTAAAGCATTCTTTTCATGATCTACAAGAATAGAAATTTTACTACTCTCCACACAAGCAAAATTCTTCTCATGAATAATAGCGGGAGCAAACTCAGCGGAATAACTATCATGTGATTGAAAATTAAGATCAAGATGACAAGTTTCATGGTTATCATTGTTTTTTAAAATCATACATGTCATCACAATAATCATCATAAGTAGCAACTTTGTTCTCATCATAATCACTTTGCATATCAAAACATGGATGGCTAAAAATATCATCATTATTAAACATAGCATCCCCAAGCTTGGGACAAACATTAATTGCAGCAAATATATTCTCAAATATGTCATCCTCATCAAACATATCTTCCCCAAGGTGGGGCCTTTTCGTATCATAAGCATAATCACTCTCATCATTAATAGTATGGATAGCACCAATAGTATAGCAAACATTATTATCATATTCTTCCAAGCAAGTACCAAAAAGATTTTCAAGATCATAAGAAGTATCATTATCTTCCCAATCATAATCATCACAACAAGCAATAGGCATAACGAGATCATCATAAAGTGTATCATCTTCATTTTCATGAGGCACAACAATAATAGGAGCAACTTTATTTGGGAGAGATACCTTTTTACCTCTCTTCCTTTTTATTTTCTTCCTCTTCAGCACATCATGTGGGGGTTCAATCCTCTTTTTGGAGCTCCTTATTAATGAGATTGGTTGAGTAGAAGGCTCCTCCTCGTTACCTAATTCATCATAAGAAATAATAGGAGGATATTGGGAAGTCTCTTCCCTTTCATTAGTATTCTCTTCATCTTCTATTTGTTTTCTTTTCTTTATGTAATTGGCAATATAAGGATTTTCAATGCAATTCACCGCACAATACATATAAATCTCTTACAGATCAATATCGAGGAATTTCTTGAGGTTATATTCTGAAATATGCTTAGTTTGACGCTTCAATTCTTCATAACCCAAAAGCAAACTTAGTTCATTATAATGCGCAAGGGAAATCAAGTCATCACAATTTTTGGACACGATTCGATCATGAAACAATTTACATTTGATATTTAAATGACCATGTTCATTGCAAAGTTCACAAGTACGGTAAAGATATTTTAAATTTTCAGCACTCACATCAAGACTTTCTTGCAACAATTTAGTTTCTATACTTATGCCTCTCGCAATATCTATCCTCCCTATTTGGTGCGTACTTGCAAACCCAATGCACTCCACAAAAATTGACATGTTTATAGGAGACATTTCCATCATAACTAGTGCAATCATCATTAGCACCATGGATATTCAAAGAATTCGTACTAACAACATTGCAATCATGCTCATCATTCACATATTTAGTGCCCAACAATTTAATGCATTCTTCTTCTAACACTTTGGCACAATTTTCCTTTCCATCATACTCACGAAAGATATTAAAAATATGAAGCGTATGAGACAGACTGAATTCCATATTTTTTAATTTTCTTTTATAAACTAAACTAGTGATAAAACAAGAAACTAAAAGACTCGATTGCAAGATCTAAAGATATACCTTCAAGCACTCACCTCCCCGGCAACGGCGCCAGAAAAGAGCTTGATGTCTACTACACAACCTTCTTCTTGTAGACGTTGTTGGGCCTCCAAGTGCAGAGGTTTGTAGGACAGTAGCAAATTTCCCTCAAGTGGATGACCTAAGGTTTATCAATCCGTAGGAGACGTAGGATGAAGATGGTCTCTCTCAAGCAACCCTGCAACCAAATAACAAAGAGTCTCTTGTGTACTCAACACACCCAATACAATCGTAAATTGTATAGGTGCACTAGTTCGGCGAAGAGATGGTGATACAAGTGCAATATGGATAGTAGATAAAGGTATTTGTAATCTGAAATAATAAAAACAGCAAGGTAGAAAATGATAAAAGTGAGCGGTATTGCAATGCTAGGAAACAAGGCCTAGGGTTCATACTTTCACTAGTGTAAGTCCTCTCAACAATAATAACACAATTGGATCATAAAACTATCCCTCAACGTGCAACAAAGAGTCACTCCAAAGTCACTAATAGCGGAGGACAAACGAAGAGATTATGGTAGGGTACGAAACCACCTCAAAGTTATTCTTTCCAATCAATCCGGTGGGCTATTCCTATAAGTGTCACAAACAACCCTAGAGTTTGTACTAGAATAACACCTTAAGACACAAATCAACCAAAACCCTAATGTCACCTAGATACTCCAATGTCACCTCAAGTATCCGTGGGTATGATTATACGATATGCATCACACAATCTCAGATTCATCTATTCAACCAACACAAAGGACCTCAAAGAGTGCCCCAAAGTTTCTACCGGAGAATCATGATGAAAACGTGTGCCAACCCCTATGCATAGGTTCATGGGCGGAACCCGCAAGTTGATCACCAAAACATACATCAAGGGAATCACGTGATATCCCATTGTCACCACAAATATCCATGGCAAGACATACATCAAGTGTTCTTAAATCTTTAAAGACTCAATCCGATAAGATTACTTCAAAGGGGAAACTCGATTCATTACAAGAGAGAAGAGGGGGAGGAGAAACATAAGATCCAACTATAATAGCAAAGCTCGCGATACATCAAGATCGTGCCAAATCAAGAACACAAGAGAGAGAGAGATCAAACACATAGCTACTGGTACATACCCTCAGCGCCGAGGGAGAACAACTCCCTCCTCGTCATGGAGAGCACCGGGATGATGAAGATGGCCACCGGAGAAGGATTGCCCCCTCCGGCAGGGTGCTGGAACGGGTCTAGATTGGTTTTTGGTGGCTACGGAGGCTTCTGGCGGCGGAACTCCCGATCTATTGTGTTCTTTGGAAGTTTTACGATACGTAGGTATATATGGGTGAAAGGAGTACGTCGGTGGACCGAAGGGGGGGCCACGAGGCAGGGGGCGCGCCCTAGGGGGGTGGGCGCGCCCTTACCCTCGTGAGCTCCTCCTTCATCTTATGACGTAGGGTCCAAGTCTATCCGGTAGGTTTCCTTCCAAAAATAACTTCTCCAGTTGATTTCATTCCGTTTTGACTCCGTTTGATATTCCTTTTCTTCGAAACACTGAAATAGGCATAAAACAGCAAATCTGGGCTGGGCCTCCGGTTATTAGGTTAGTCCCAAAAATAATATAAAAGTGGAAAATAAAGCCCAATATTGCCTAAAATAGTAGATAATATAGAATGGAGCAATCAAAAATTATAGATACGTTGGAGACGTATCAGTGACCACAATCCCCTTCATGGATTTCTCGCAAAATCTCACAACCCTTTTGAGGAGAGACACAACGCTGAATTGCTCATGAAACGTTGTAACGATGTAACTCCCCGTTGAGTATGGTCATGGACTTGGAACGCCGGATTATCTGTCGGGCCAAGGTTTCATTGTCCGGTAACTCGCCCCAGTTCATGTAAGCCAGATACGGGATTGTCCAATCCGGTATGACATGCAAAGCCGCCACCAATTGAGCCTCCGGATCAGGAATAGCCAACTCTTCCTCTGTTGGTACTTGACTGACGGATTATGCAATACATCAAGAAAGACATTGGGTGGAACCGGTTTACGCTGAGAACCAAGGCGACTTAAAGCGTTCGTCGCTTCATTCTTTCGCCGGTCTATATGGTCCACCTGATAACCCTTGAAGTGATCAGCCACAGTGTCCACCTCTCACCGATATGCAGCCATGAGTTGGTCTTTAGAATCCCAAGTGCCAGACACCTGTTGAGCCACTAGATCTGAATCCCCAAAGCACTTGACCCTGCTTAAGTTCATTTCCTTAGCCATCCGCAGATCGTGGAGCAAAGCCTCATACTCATCTGCATTGTTAGTACAAGGGAACATTAAACGGAGGACATAACAAAACTTGTCACCTCTTGGGGAAGTTAGTATGACTCCAGCCCCCGAGCCCTCCAACTGTCTGGATCCATCAAAGTGAATAGTCCAGTACGTATTATCTGGCTTCTCCTCTGGTGCCTGCAACTCCGTCCAATCGTTGATGAAGTCCACGAGTGCTTGGGATTTGATCGCTGTGCGAGGTATATATTTGAGCCTGTGAGGTCCAAGCTCAATAGCCCACTTGGCAATCCGGCCCGTTGCTTCTCTGTTCTGAATGATATCTCCCAGAGGGGCTGAACTGACCACTGTGATGGGATGGCCCTAAAAATAGTGTTTAAGCTTCCGGCTTGCCATAAACACTCCATACACCAGCTTCTGCCAATGTGGATACCTCTGCTTTGACTCAATGAGCACTTCACTGATATAATAAACCGGACATTGAACTGGATATTCCTTGCCAGCTTCCTTGCGCTCCACCATAATAGCCACGCTAACAGCTCGGGCACTAGCAGCCACGTATAGCAATAACGGCTCCTTATCGATCGGTGCTGCAAGCACAGGCGGTTCAGCTAATTGCCTCTTCAGATCCTCGAACGCTTTATCAACTGCCTCGCTCCAGACAAAATTATCTGTTTTCTTGAGGATCTGATATAAAGGGATAGCCTTCTCCCCAAGACGACTGATAAACTGGCTCAAGGCCGCAATCCAGCCGGCCAGACGTTGAATGTCATTGATACACACCGGTTTAGCCAAAGATGTAATTGCTGAATTTTTTCCGGATTAGCCTCAATGCCTCTATTTGACACCAGAAAACCCAAGAGTTTGCCTGCCGGAACACCAAAGACACACTTCTCCGGATTGAGCATCATCTTGTAAACCCGGAGGTTGTCAAAGGTTTCTCTCAAGTCATCTATCAATGTTTCCTCCTTTCTGGATTTTATCACAATATCATCCACATATGCATGAACATTGCGCCCAATCTGCTTATGAAGACAATTCTGAACACAACGTTGATAAGTCGCCTGGGCGCTCTTGAGCCTAAAGGGCATGGAGACATAGCAGAAGGCTCCAAAGGGAGTGATGAAAGCTATCTTCTCCTGGTCCTTAACTGCCATTTTGATCTGATGATAACCAGAGTAAGCATCCAAAAAACACAAACGGTCACAACCCGCCGTAGCATCAATGATCTGATCAATACGAGGGAGGGCAAAGGGGTCTGCAGGACAAGCCTTGTTCAAATCTGTGTAATACACATACTCCAAGTCCCTTTTTCTTAAGAACCAGCACCGGATTAGCCAACCACTCTGGGTGAAAGACTTCTAGTATAAACCCTACGGCCAACAATCGAGCTACCTCCTCACCTATAGCCTTGCGCCTTTCTTCATTAAAGCGGCGAAGAAACTGCCGGACCGGTTTAAACTTAGGATCAATGTTATGTGTGTGCTCAGCGAGTTCCCTCGGTACACCTGGCATGTCAGAAGGTTTCCATGCAAAGATGTCCCGGTTCTCATGGATGAACTCGATGAGCGCGCTTTCCTATTTGGGATCCAGGTTAGTGCTGATGCTGAACTGCTTGGATGAATCGCCAAGAACAAAATCAATCATCTTAGTGTCTGTGGCCAATTTGAATTTCAACACCGGATCATGTTCTGTAGTTGGATTTTTCAAAGAGGTCATATCTACCGGATCAACTTGCTCCTTGTAGAACTTCAGCTCCTCCATGGCACAAACTGACTCAGCATAAGCCGCATCACCTTCCTCACACTCCAAAGCGGTCTTTCTGCTCCCGTGTACTATGATAGTCCCCTTATGACCTGGCATTTTAAGCTGTAAATAAACATAGCACGGCCTCGCCATGAACTTAGCGTAAGCCGGCCGCCCGAACAAAGCATGGTACGGACTTTTGATTTTTCACCACCTCAAAAGTCAATGTTTCTGACCTTGAATCATAATCATCTCCAAAAGCCACCTCTAAGGCTATCTTGCCCACTGGATACGCAGACTTGCCAGGTACCACGCCATGAAAAACAATATTTGACGGTTTAAGATTCTTATCTGTCAACCCCATATGGCAGAATGTATCATAATATAGAATGTTGATACTACTTCCCCCGTCCATGAGTACCTTAGTGAACTTGTATCCCCCAACTTGAGGGGCCACCACTAAGGCCAAGTGACCCGGATTGTCAACCTGGGGTGGGTGATCCTCTCTACTCCACAAAATGGGCCGCTCAGACCAGCGCAAATACTAAGGCACTGCCGGTTCAACAAAGTTTACTGCCCTCTTGTGAAGCTTCTGATCGCGCTTACATAAGCTAGTGGTGAAGACATGATATTGCCCACTATTTAGCTGCTTAGGATTGCCCTGATAACCCGACTGCTGCTGCTGGTGGTGGTTCCCCTGATGGTTGTAACCTCCCTGGTTGCCTTGGTGCCCTTGATTGATGTGTCTGGTTTGATTACCCTGAAATCCTGAACCAGAACTGCCACCTCCATAACCCGGCCCGTGGAAACCACCTCCTGAACCGCCAGGCGGACCATTATCGTACTGGAACATATTGCAGTTCTTGAAATCTCGCATGATATAACAATCCTTCCAAAGATGCGACGCCAGCTTCTCCTTTGATCCATGCTTTGGACAGAGTTGATTTAACAGGCGCTCCAAATTGGGGCCTGAACCTCCATCCCTCTGAGGCTGCTTGCCCTTACGGTTCTGGCCATTCTCCTGAGCATTGGTGTTAGCGACAAAGTCCAAGCTGTTGTCTGCTTTGCGCTTACAACTGTTCCCATGGCCTGTCGGATTATGCTGCTGACCCTTTGTGTTGCCGTTCTTTTTCCCTTTCCCCGGTTTGTCCTCCTATGAGTCAGGGTCTTTGGTATTATCTGAATCGGCGTACTTAACCAAAGCGGCCATAAGCGTTGACATATCATTGCAGTGACGTTTGAGCCTTCCTAGCTTCTGTTTGAGCGGCAGAAAATGGCAATTGCCCTCCAATGTTAGCACTGCGGTATCTGCATTGATACGATCTGATGAATGCAAAATTGTTGAGACCCGCTTGACCCAATGGGTCATGGACTCCCCCTCCTCTTGGACACAAGCGGCCAGATCCACGATTGACATGGGCTGATTACAAGTATCTTTGAAGTTCTGGATAAACCAATGCTTTAGTTCGGCCCATGATCCGACAGAGTTAGTTGGTAAGCTCTTCAACCAAGTACGAGTTGTTCCTTCCAACATCATGGTGAAGTATTTAGCACATACTGCCTCATCCACATCTAACATCTCCATTGCCATCTCGTAGCTTTCAACCCACGCCTCTGGTTGTAAATCAGCGGTGTAATTTGGTACCTTACGAGGTCCCTTGAAGTCCTTGGGCAATCTCACATTACGCAAAGCGGGGGTGAGACACGACACCCCCTAAGGAACTGAATACCACACCTGGCTCTACTGAAGCGATAGGGTGAACCGGAGTATGTTGACGAGCTCCGTGCCAGGCTGCTAACTCGGCTTCTCGACGTGCGCGACCATGATCCACTACATCCTATGCATTAGCACCTCCCCCTGCTGGGTTGTGTCCTCGTGGTGAATTACGGCGACGCGCACTGCTTGACATGGCTGGTTCATCCTCAACATGTCTGCTATAGCTCCGGCTTGGACGGGGAGTGGAATGAATCCTCTCACGACTGTGCGAATATGCCTGCTACTGATTTAGCACTGTTTGAAGGAGATCTCTGGCCCGACATGCCTCAATCGCAACTGGTGATTCACCGTCGGTTGGGAGGGCTGCCAAGCATGAAGCGGCAGCCACAATGTTGTCCAACGGGTTGGAGTAATGCCCGGGAGGCGTTGCTACATACTGTGGCACAACGTTGTTCTGACGAGGCGGGTCCATCGTGCGTGGATGAACCGGCGCTCCTGTTCCTGGTACCTCCGTCCGATTTAATATTGGCTGACTACTAGTTCCTTCTCCTGGTGTATTGAAGAGATTCTGTGGCTCGTAACCCGACGGGAGATGCGATCGGTACCTCCTTCTCATGACTTCTTTGGAAGCATTCTGATCGAGCCTAATCCGGTAGGCCTGAGCTTCGAACTCAGCCCGCTCTGTAGCCATCCTAGCGGTCTCTGCCGCTAGGTCCGCTTTGGCCTGAGCTATCTGATCCTTCACCTTTGCAATCTCCGCGTTGTGCTGATCCCGGGCTGCTGTATCCACTTCTGCGGTCATCAACGCTGCCAAAGCATCGAACAAGTCTGACAGGACTTGAGCCGGAGGTGGCGCAGAGCTTCCTGCCCCTGCCGGCATGGCTGTCGTTGAACCGGAGAGTATTGCTGCGGCAGCTGACGAATGAGGCACCGACTGTGTACCGGCCATGAAGATAGCGGCCCGGTTTGGCAGGTCAGGGGAGTCCGCTAATCCGGCCATCCTGCAACTGATAGAGCGATTGGGTCTCTACAGAAGACTCGTCGTCGGAGCAGACAACGGTTTCTCCATCGGACGCCGGTCCGTCCTCGTATTCTGCTCCATGGATGACGCCTACGAAAACATGGTTCGCCACGGGCTGAACCAGCGAAGGGCTTGCACGCTGAGCCGTCTCGATGATGTCGGTGCAGATGTCCGGCTCCGGGGCCGGTTCGCCAATCTTGCTAATGAAGACGTGAATCCCACCAAAGGGGACCCGGTACCCGTATTCGATTGAATCGGCCTCGGGACCCCATCCTGTGTTGTCGATGTAGAGCTTGTCGCGACAACTCTTCGTCATCCGGCCCACAGTGTATCTCTTGAGTCCATCAAAGTTGCCCTTCAAGAACTCAAAACCATCGTGCGATAGCCCCACGGTGGGCGCCAACTGTCGTGGGTTTGTCACGGCAGATGTCCTTGTGAACGGACTTAGTCATGGAGCCATCGCAACGGGTTAGCTTAAATGGGTTAAACCGGACAAGGGGACACGAGGAGTTTATACTAGTTCGGCCCCTTCGATGAAGGTAAAAGCCTACATCTAGTTGTGTTTGGTATTGCTAGGGTTTCGAAGGCCAGGGAGCGAATCTGCTTGTCTGGCTCTCGAGTTGTTGTCTGTTGTCCTGAACCGCTGCTGGGTCGTCCCCTTATATACATGGGTGGCACCTGTCGGTTTACAGAGTCCCGAGACCGGCTCATAAACGTGTCCGGTTCGGTCTCCACTCTTTCTATCTTACAATACAAGTTTCATACAAATGTCGGTTCACGACTACGGGCCTTAAACCGGTTCTGGGCCCTAGACCTTTCCTCTTATGTATACATGGGCTTCAAGCATAATCAACTACGGATGAAGTTAACCCGGCCTTTCTTGGCCGGTTTACGCCCAGTAGTAATATCACCAACAGCGGGCGAGCTCTGGCGACGGTGTGCGTTGGCGGGCGGTGCTTCGGTGCAGATCGGGCGGTGGTGAGGCGGCGGTGCGGGCCCTTGGTGGTGGGGGTTGGCCGGCGGTGCCCTGTAAGCCCAAAACTGGGCCCTTTGGGCCTGATCTACGTCATGGCGGCCCGGTTTGGACTCTGGCGGGTCGTCTCCGGCTGGGCTGGTGAGCTACGGGCGATGTGGCGGCGGTGGGAGCTTAGCGAGCCCGTTTTGGGCCCGGCCAGGTAGTTGGCCTGGCGTGCTCCTGCTCCTGCGTCCGGCTTGCTACCACCTTAGCCAGTGGAGGTTGTCCCCTCCCACATGGCTGCGGTACATCGAGCTCGTAAACATGCCTACTTGATATCTGTTTTGCATGCTCTAGTTTTTCACTAAGTCTGTGATCTGATTATGTTTTTGCCATGTTCACATGCTTGCAAATGTATTTTCTGATCCCTTTTGGCTCAAGGTCACTAAGGGACTTTTGTTAAGCTCTTTGAGTAGCTCCATGCCATGCTTTACTTTGCCATGTTCAGCACCTGTAGCATATAGTTTTCATGCTCCAAAGTGTGCTACCTGATCTGAAATTCCAGACAAGTGTTAATTTCACGAAGTCTGAAATCTGTTTACCAAATGCATTTTTGCCATGCTTGTTTGAACCTGTTAATTGATGAATTGGCCGTAGCTCAGTGTTCATATTTTGTTAAGCTTCATGAATGGATCCCTGCCATGTATTTTGTTGCCATGATTGAGTGTTGTAGCATGTTTAACTTATTGCATTTAGATGGCTACTTGCTGTATATCGCAGACCGGTGCCATATTTGAATTGCTTGCCATTTCCAAACCGTGACTCTGATTCCAGTGATGTTTATATCGTTTTCCAGTGGCACACTTGGTTTTCCAAGTTGAGGCCAGGTTCATTCATTCCTTGTCAAATCTTGCACATGCATCGCATATCGCATCCCGCATAGCATACCATGTTTGCATCTTGTTGTTTGAGCCTTGCACGTGGTTGATTGTGTCCTTTTGCTTGTTTGTCTTGTTTGGGTAGAGCCGGGAGACGAGTTCGCTAACGAGGAGCCCGTTGAGTTTGCTTTCGAGGATCCAGTCAACTCTGACAACTTTGCAGGCAAGATGATCATACCCTCGAAATCACTATTATCTTTGCTTTGCTAGATGCTCGCTCTTTTGCTATGCCTATGCTACGATGCCTACCACTTGCTTATCATGCCTCCCAAATTGCCATGTCAAACCTCTAACCCACCATGTCCTACCAAACCGTTGATTGGCTATGTTACCGCTTTGCTCAGCCCCTCTTATACCGTTGCTAGTTGCAGGTGAAGATTGGAGACCGTTCCTTGTTGGAACATTATTTACTTGTTGGGATATCATTATATTATCTTGATATCTTGATGCATCTATATACTTGGTAAAGGGTGGAAGGCTCGGCCTCTCGCCTAGTGTTTTGTTCCACTCTTGCCGCCCTAGTTTCCGTCATATCGGTGTTATGTTCCCGGATTTTGCGTTCCTTACGCGGTTGGGTGATAATGGGAACCCCTTGATAGTTCGCCTTGATTAAAGCTTCTCAAGCAATGCCCAACCTTGGTTTTACCATTTGCCACCTAGCCTCTTTTTCCCTTGGGTTTCCGGAGCCCGAGGGTCATCTTATTTAAACACCCCCCCCCCCCCCCGGGGCCAGTGCTCCTCTGAGTGTTGGTCCGACCGAGTAGACTGCGGGGCCACCTCGGGGCAACTTGAGGTTTGGTTTTACTCGTAGGATGTCTCATCTGAGTGTGCCCTGAGAACGAGATATGTGCAGCTCCTATCGGGATTTGTCGGCACATTCGGGCGGTGTTGCTGGAATTGTTTTAACTTGTCGAAGTGTCTCGTAGAACCGGGATACCGAGTCTGATCGGAATGTCTCAGGAGAAGGTATATTCCTTCGTTGACCGTAAGAGCTTGTCATGGGCTAAGTTGGGACTCCCCTGCAGGGATTTGAACTTTCGAAAGCCGTGCCCATGGTTATGGGCAGATGGGAATTTGTTAATGTCCGGTTGTAGATAACTTGAACCTTAACTTAATTAAAATGAATCAACTGTGTGAGTTACCGTGATGGTCTCTTCTCGGCGGAGTCCGGGAAGTGAACACGGTGGTGGAGTAATTCTTGCCGCAGGTTGTTCTCCAGTTATTCGTTCGCGCTTTGCCTTCTCTTCTCGCTCTCTTTTGCGAACAGGTTAGCCACCATATAAGTTAGTTGCTTGCTGCAGCTCCACATATTTACCTTGCCTTACCTATAAGCTTAAATGGTCTTGATCGCGAGGGTGCGAGATTGCTGAGCCCCTGTGGCTCACAGATTACTTCCAAACCAGATGCAGGGCCTGATGACTCTGTTCCAGATGACGCGCTTGAGCTCAAGTGGGAGTTCGACGAGGACTCACACCGTTACTATGTGTCTTTCCCTGATGATTAGTAGTGGTGCCCAGTTGGGGCGATTGGGGCCGTGTTGCATGTTGGGTTTATCTTTTATTTTAGCACCGTAGTCGGGCCATGAGTGATTGGATGATGTAATGCTATTTATATACTTTGATTGACGTGGCGAGTGTAAGCCAACTATGTATCTCCCCTTCTATTATCTATATTACATGGGATGTTGTGAAGATTGCCTAACTTGCGACATTGCTTTCAATGCGGTTATGCCTCTAAGTCGTGCCTCGACACGTAGGAGATATAGCCGCATCGAGGGCGTTACAAGTTGGTAATCAGAGCCTTTCCCGACCTTAGGAGCCCCACTGCTTGATCGTTTTTAGCAGCTAAGTTTGAGTCTAGAAAAAAAAATGTTTTGAGTCATTTAGGAATTATATATCGGAGAGTTTAGGAATTCTTTTTACTCCCCAGTCTCCTCATCGCTCTGGTAAGGCATCCTGACGTAGAGTTTTGACTATTCTCTTCTCAAATTTCACTAAATTTTTTTAAGATCACGCGGGTATTTTGGAATTGTTCCGATGGTTTTGTGACGAGAACATTGTTCTTGGTGCCTCCTGTCTTTAGGGGTTGTGGCAGTGTCCCGGGGAGTTGAGCTCCAAGGTGTTGTCATCACAATTTTATCGTTGCAGTTCTGTAATACCTGAGTTTAGTACGCCGACATCAAAAATCTCTTTTATGCAGTTCGTTGGTGATATAACCTCGACGCCACCCAGTACTGGGGCGGGAGTTCGGGAGTATTGTCATAACTTGTATAACGGATGCTTTTCGAAGGTTGAGGTAGATGGTTTCCGAAGTTTTCTCAGTTATGTGTTGAAGGATGGATACAGCTGGATGTAGGATTTGCTAGATTTGGGTGAGATATTATGCTTCCCCTGTATCCCCAACACCTGATTGCATAACCGGAAAGGTTCGGGAGTTTCATAGGTGGGAATTCTTGTAGCTCTAGTTCTTCTTCCATGGATATTTGGTTTGAGATTGGGATTTCTTATCGAGTATTCGTTCTTGCTCCGTGCCTTGGTGATTTATTCCTCTACCTAAATTCTAAGTGGCTTCTCAATTTATGGATATGTGACCATTTCAAGTGGAATGCATTCATTCATTTTGTTCGGATGTGAAGACTATATGTTGCAATTTTCATTCCGCTGGATTCAGCTTCATTTTATCTGTCAATGTGCTAACGGATGTCACCCTCTTCAGGATGGCTCCCGCTAAGAGCAGCAATCAGAATCAGAATTAGAATCAGGATCCTCCACCACCTCCTCCTCCTCTGGAGGCATGACAAGCTGTGATGGCCGCAACCAATGCAAACACGCAGTTGATCATGCAAATTCTCCAAGAGCGCAATCAAGCGAACCAAGGCAACCAAGGCAACAATCAAAATCACTTTGCTACACTCAACCAGTTCCTTGCTAACGGACCAAAGACTTTCAGCAATTGTGTTGAGGCAACTGATGCTGACGATTGGCTCGTGGACTTGTGCAAGCATTTCGAGTGCAGTAACGTCAGGCCTGAGGACTTTGTCAAGTTCGCTTCCTTCCAACTCAAAGACCAAGCTGCAGAATGGTTCCAGCAGTACAAGAATTCCAGAGGAGGCCGTGTGATTACTTGGGATGAATTCCGTCAAGACTTCAAAGCTCATCATATTCCTCAGAGCGTGGTTGAAAGCAAGCGTGAGGAATTCCGCAACCTGAAGCAAGGCTCTTTGTCTGTCTATGACTACAACAAGTTGTTTCAGAAGCTCGCCCGCTTTGCTAAGCAGGACGTCCCTGATGAGAAGAGCATGATATACCAGTTCAGGGGTGGTCTCAGAGAAGAAATCCAGCTAGCTCTTGTTCTCTTTGAGCCCTTGAGGTACGATGAGTTCTACAACATGGCGTTGAAGCAAGAGGCTGCTCAACTGAGGTGTGATGCTTCCAAGAAGCGAGTCAGAGATGCTACTCCTTCTTCCTCTACTCAAGTGGCCAAGCAGCAGAAGTATTGGCTTCCTCCTCCTCCGTTCCGCCAGCCGTATCAGAAGAGCAAAGGTGGCAGTGGATCTTCCCACCCACCCAACCCTGGCTTTCAGAACAAGACTTCGTCTCAAGCGCCAAGATCGAGTGCTTCGTATCACCGTCCGCTTTCAGAGGTCACGTGCAACAAGTGCCAACAGAAGGGTCACTATGCCAACAAGTGTTTCAACCAGAGGCGTCTCCCTCCTCCTCCTCCTGTGAGATCGGCAAGTACAGCTATTGTCAAGCATAACCCCAAGCACGCCAAGGTCAACTTGATGAATGCAGCTCAGGCAGAGGACTCGTCAGATGTCATCATGGGTAACCTTCCTGTTAATGATGTTCCTGCAAAAGTACTTTTTGATACTGGTGCATCGCATTCTTTCTTATCATGCCCTTTTGCATCGAAGCACAATGTTGATACTGAGGTCATGCCCAAAGTCATGCAAGTTGTTTCTCCCGGCAAGCTTTTGACTTCTAGTTTGGTTGCTCCCGATATCTCTATCACATTGGGCGACTACAAGTTTCTTTCTTCTCCGGTGGTTCTTGGCAACTCGGGTATTGATCTTATTCTCGGAATGGATTGGCTTTCTAAGCACAAGGCGCATCTTGATTGTGCTGCCAGGCAGATTCAATTGACTCATTCGTCTGAGGATGTAATTGTCTTTGCTGCTCGTGATGATACCATCCGTCTGTTTTCTCTCAATGAGAAGGGTGAACTAGATGCTATCTCGCAAATCCCAGTTGTTTGCGAATATCAAGACGTCTTTCCAGAAGAGCTTCCAGGAATGCCTCCGCACCGGCCAGTTGAATTCTTCATTGATCTTGAGCCTGGCACGGAACCAGTGTGCAAGCGTCCTTATAAGCTCGGACCTGAAGAGTTGAAGGAGCTGAAGAAGCAACTCGATATTCAAGAGCAAATGGGTCTCATCCAACCTAGTTCCTCTCCGTGGGGTTGTGGTGTTCTTTTTGTGAAGAAGAAGGATGGAACGGACCGACTTTGTGTTGATTACCGTCCATTGAACAAGAAGACTATCAAGAACAAATACCCACCTCCCAACATCAACGAGCTGTTCGAACAACTCAAAGGTGCCCAAGTATTCTCCAAGCTTGATCTCCGTATGGGTTATCATCAGATTCGAATCCGTGAGCAAGATATTCCCAAGACGGCTTTCAGGACAAGCTATGGTTCATATGAATACACTATCATGTCGTTTGGCCTCGTCAACGCTCCTCCGGCGTTCTCTCACATGATGAACTTCATCTTCAACGCCTACACAAATGACTTCGTTTTGGTCTATCTTGATGACATTTTGGTCTTTTCGAAGAACAAGGAAGATCATGCCAAGCACTTGCGTTTGGTACTCGATAAGCTCAGGGAACACCAGTTCTACGCCAAGTTCTCCAAGTGCAAAATTTGGCTCGATGAGGTTCTTTATCTTGGGCATATCATCTCTGCCAAGGGCATTGCAGTGAATCCTGAGAAGGTGTCTGCAATTGTGAATTGGGAACCACCTCAGAACATGAAGCAACTCCGTAGCTTCCTCGGTCTCGCAAGCTACTATCGAAGATTCGTTGAAAACTTTTCTAAGATCGCGAAGCCTCTCTCAAATCTTCTCCAGAAGCACGTCAAGTACGTTTGGTCTCCGGAGTGTGACATTGCTTTCAACACTTTGAAAGATAAATTGGTCACTGCTCCAGTTCTGACTCCTCCTGATGAATCCAAACTGTACAAGGTCTTTTGCGATGCCTCTCTCCAAGGTCTCGGTGCAGTGTTGATGCAAGAGAAGAAAGTTGTGGCTTATACCTCTCGCCAGTTGAAGCCCAACGAGAAGAACTACCCCACTCATGACCTCGAGTTGGCGGCAGTTTTGCATGCTCTTTTGACTTGGAGACATCTCTTATTGGGAAGAAAAGTGGACATCTTCACTGACCACAAGAGTCTCAAGTACATCTTCACTCAGCCTAATCTCAACCTCAGGCAGACTCGATGGGTCGAAATGATTCAAGAGTATAATCCGAGTATCGAGTATACTCCAGGCAAGGCCAATGTGATTGCTGACGCATTGAGCAGGAAGGCTTATTGCAATAGTCTGATTCTCAAGCCTTATCAACCCGAGCTTTGTGAAGCTTTCCGCAAACTTAATCTGCAAGTTGTTCCTCAAGGTTTCCTCGCCAACCTTCAAGTCTCTCCTACCTTAGAAGACCAGATTCGCCAAGCACAGCTTCTTGATGCTATGGTGAAAAAGGTGAAGATTGGGATTGCCAAGAGTCTACCCAAGTACAAGTGCTACCGCCTTGATGACAAGGATACTCTCTTCTTCGAGGATCGTATTGTTGTGCCAAAAGGTGACCTTCGTAAAGTGATCATGAATGAGGCTCACAATTCTCTCCTCTCCATCCACCCTGGGAGCACGAAGATGTATCAGGACCTCAAGCAGGCTTATTGGTGGACGTGAATGAAGCGCAAGATTGCTCAGTTCATGAATGAGTGTGATGTCTGCAGAAGGGTGAAGTCAGAACACCAAAGGCCAGCTGGTCTCCTCCAACCTCTTGCCATTCCAGAATGGAAGTTTGACCACAATGAGATGGACTTCGTGACTGGGTTTCCAAAGTCCAAGCGTGGCAATGATGCTATATTCGTTGTCATCGACAAACTCACTAAAGTGGCTCATTTTCTTCCTATCAAAGAGTCTATCACTGCAGCTCAATTGGCGGAGCTCTATACCTCTCGAATTGTCTCTCTGCACGGTATTCCACAAGTGATCTCTTCAGACCGTGGCAAGATCTTTACCTCCAAGTTTTGGGATTCTTTTCAGAAGGCCATGGGCACCAACATCCGCTTCAGCACAGCTTTCCATCCTCAAACTAGCGGTCAAGTCGAGCGTGTCAACCAGATTCTTGAAGATATGCTCAGGGCTTGTGTGATCTCCTTCGGCATGAAGTGGGAGGATTGTCTTCCATATGCCGAATTCTCCTACAACAACAGTTTTCAAGCAAGTTCGGGCAAGGCCCCATTCGAAATTCTGTATGGCAGGAAATGCCGTACCCCTCTCAACTGGTCTGAAACCGGCGAACGTCAACTTCTGGGAAATGACTTAATCACAGAGGCAGAGGAAATGTGCAAAGTCATTCGAGATAACCTCAAAGCAGCCCAATCCCGCCAGAAGAGCTACTATGATAGTAAGCACCGTGATTTAGCTTTCGAGATCGGAGATCATGTTTACCTCTGCGTCTCTCCAATGAAAGGTACTCGTCGCTTCGGTATCAAAGGGAAGCTTGCCCCTAGATACGTGGGACCTTTCAAGATCGTCAGCAAGAGAGGCGATCTCGCCTATCAACTCGAGCTTCCTTCAAACTTTGCAAATGTGCATGACGTGTTCCATGTCTCTCAGCTCCGAAAGTGCTTCAAGACTCCTGATCGCACCGTCAACTTCGAAGACATTGAGCTCCAAGAAGATCTCTCTTATCGTGAGCACCCCGTTGCTATTCTTGAAGAGACTGAACGCAAGACTCGCAACAAGTCAATCAAATTCCTCAAAGTCAAGTGGTCACACCATTCCGACCGTGAAGCCACCTGGGAACGCGAGGATCACCTCCGTTCTGAATACCCAGCGTTCTTCCAGTCCTAGATCTCGGGACGAGATCCTTTCGTAGTGGTGGAGTGTTGTAACACCCCGAATATGATTTACCTAATATGTAATCCAACTCTTGCCGTTTCCGGCGCTAAGTTATTTTATTTTCTCAGGTTCGGGTTTTTGTCTCCGTGTGGTGTTGTCGTTGTCATGCATCTCATATCATGTCATCATGTGCATTGCTTTTGCATACGTGTTCATCTCATGCATTCGAGCATTTTCCCCGTTGTCCGTTTTGCATTCCGGCGCTCCGTTCTCCTCCGGTGGTCATTTCTACCTTTCTTTCGTGTGTGGGGGTTAAACATTTCCGGATTGAACCGAGACTTGCCAAGCGGCCTTGGTTTACTACCGGTAGACCGCCTGTCAAGTTTCATACCATTTGGACTTCGTTTGATGCTCCAACGGTTAACCGAGGGACCGAGAAGGTGTTGCAGCCCAACATCCCTCCATTTTGGCCCAAAACCCACCTAAACCCTCTCCATCATCTAGAGAGTTCGATCACGATCGCGTGGGCGAAAACCGCACCTCATTTGGACTCTCCTAACTCCCTCTATGCCTATATATACACCACCCTCCCGAAATTCGCGGTTCCCCTCGTCCGAAACCCTAGATCCACCTCTCTCCGCGCGGCCGGACACGTCCGCCGCCGCCCGCGACGAACCGCAGAGCGCCACGTGTCGCCGCCGCCTCCACCAACCGCGCCAGCCCGGAGAGCCCGCGCGCGGCCCTCCCGGCCCGGGTTGCCACCGCCGCCGCCCGGGGCTTCCTCTCCCTCCGCCGCCCGGTGCGCCTCGACGCCGGCGACCGCCGCCTCCGCCGCGCCTCCACCCAACCATCGACCGCCGGCCCCTCGCTCCGGCCGCCCCCCCCCGCCGATCCAGTCGCTGCGCCCGCGCCGGCGAGCTCCGTCTGGTAGGTCTCCTCTCCCTCGGCTTCGTCCTCCGGCCACCGCGACCACAACTCCGGCGAGATCCGGCCGGTGATCCTCGAAGTCCGCGCCGCTACAGTATCGGGCCGGATCTAGATCTATTTGGACGGTTGACTTTTGCCCCGAAACCCTAGCTATTTTGCGTTTGTCATCATGTTGTATCTCCGCATCCCTAGCTCCATTTTGGGCATATAGCATATCAAAATGTTTGTCTCAGAGAGCACATCATTTCATCTCATTGCATCATTTTCATTTGAGCTCATCTTGATTCCCGAAATGCTGTTGGAAGAATGCTCTTTGAGATAATTGTCAGATTTGCTGCTCCAATTAGATATTTGTCATTTTTGCCATGATTATTGTGTGCATGATATGCCCCTGAGCTCTACATGAGTTTTGTTCCATGTTTTGCCATCTTTCCATAGGTGCAACCCATGTATTTTTTTGATGTGTGTGGTGACTAGCACAAGCTTGCAAAGTGGTGCATTCGTTAATGCTGATTTCAGGGACTTAGCATTTCCACTAAGTCCTTGATCTGTTTATCTCAATATGCCATATGTTCATGTTGTTTCCTAGTGATCCGTGCCTCTTTTGAGGATGATCAGTAAGGATGATTTGTTAACCTTGTAGTGCTCTATCCATCCATGTCTTTGATTGCATTTATGGAGCACCCTAGCTTGAGTCAATCGAGCTCTACTTTTGCTATTTCGTGAATCTGGGCAGATTGTCTACTTGTTAGCGATTTTGCCGAGGATGTTGTAGTTGATCCGTGCATGCTATGTTATTGTTCTTGCCATGTCTAGCTTGTATAATGTGTATTCTTGATGGGTGTATGCTTAGATTTTCATGACTTGCTCTGTAGTGAGTGCATCGAGCTCGTAAACATGCCTACTTGATATCTGTTTTGCATGCTCCAGTTTTTCACTAAGTCTGTGATCTGATTATGTTTTTGTCATGTTCACATGCTTGCAAATGTATTTTCTGATCCCTTTTGGCTCAAGGTCACTAAGGGACTTTTGTTAAGCTCTTTGAGTAGCTCCATGCCATGCTTTACTTTGCCATGTTCAGTACCTGTAGCATATAGTTTTCATGCTCCAAAGTGTGCTACCTGATCTGAAATTCCAGACAAGTGTTAATTTCACGAAGTCTGAAATCTGTTTACCAAATGCATTTTTGCCATGCTTGTTTGAACCTGTTAATTGATGAATTGGCCGTAGCTCAGTGTTCATCTCTTGTTAAGCTTCATGAATCGATCCCTGCCATGTATTTTGTTGCCATGATTGAGTGTTGTAGCATGGTTAACTTGTTGCATTTAGATGGCTACTTGCTGTATATCGCAGACCGGTGCCATATTTGAATTGCTTGCCATTTCCAAACCGTGACTCCGATTCCGGTGATCTTTATATCGTTTTCCAGTGGCACACTTGGTTTTCCAAGTTGAGGCCAGGTTCATTCATTCCTTGTCAAATCTTACACATGCATCGCATATCGCATCCCGCATAGCATACCATGTTTGCATCTTGTTGTTTGAGCCTTGCACGTGGTTGATTGTGTCCTTTTGCTTGTTTGTCTTGTTTGGGTAGAGCCGGGAGACGAGTTCGCTAACAAGGAGCCCGTTGAGTTTGCTTTCGAGGATCCAGTCAACTCTGACAACTTTGCAGGCAAGATGATCATACCCTCGAAATCACTACTATCTTTGCTTTGCTAGATGCTCGCTCTTTTGCTATGCCTATGCTACGATGCCTACCACTTGCTTATCATGCCTCCCAAATTGCCATGTCAAACCTCTAACCCACCATGTCCTACCAAACCGTTGATTGGCTATGTTACCGCTTTGCTCAGCCCCTCTTATAGCGTTGCTAGTTGCAAATGAAGATTGGAGACCGTTCCTTGTTGGAACATTATTTACTTGTTGGGATATCATTATATTATCTTGATATCTTGATGCATCTATATACTTGGTAAAGGGTGGAAGGCTCGGCCTCTCGCCTAGTGTTTTGTTCCACTCTTGCCGCCCTAGTTTCCGTCATATCGGTGTTATGTTCCCGGATTTTGCGTTCCTTACGCGGTTGGGTGATAATGGAAACCCCTTGATAGTTCGCCTTGATTAAATCTTCTCCAGCAATGCCCAACCTTGGTTTTACCATTTGCCACCTAGCCTCTTTTTCCCTTGGGTTTCCGGAGCCTGAGGGTCATCTTATTTAACCCCCCCCCCCGGGCCAGTGCTCCTCTGAGTGTTGGTCCGACCGAGTAGACTACGGGGCCACCTTGGGGCAACTTGAGGTTTGGTTTTACTCGTAGGATGTCTCATCTGAGTGTGCCCTAAGAACGAGATATGTGCAGCTCCTATCGGGATTTGTCGGCACATTCGGGCGGTGTTGCTGGAATTGTTTTAACTTGTCGAAGTGTCTCGTAGAACCGGGATACCGAGTCTGATCGGAATGTCTCGGGAGAAAGTCTATTCCTTCGTTGACCGTGAGAGCTTGTCATGGGCTAAGTTGGGACTCCCCTGCAGGGATTTGAACTTTCGAAAACCGTGCCCGCAGTTATGGGCAGATGGGAATTTGTTAATATCCGGTTGTAGATAACTTGAACCTTAACTTAATTAAAATGAATCAACTGTGTGAGTTACCGTGATGGTCTCTTCTCGGTGGAGTCCGGGAAGTGAACACGGTGGTGGAGTAATGCTTGCCGCAGGTTGTTCTCCAGTTATTCGTTCGCGCTTTGCCTTCTCTCTCACTCTCTTTTGCGAACAGGTAAGCCACCATATAAGCTAGTCGCTTGTTGTAGCTCCACATATTTACCTTGCCTTACCTATAAGCTTAAATAGTCTTGATCGCAAGGGTGCGAGATTGCTGAGTCCCTGTGGCTCACAGATTACTTCCAAACCAGATGCAGGGCCTGATGACTCCGTTCCAGATGACACGCTTGAGCTCAAGTGGGAGTTCGACGAGGACTCACGCCGTTACTATGTGTCTTTCCCTGATGATTAGTAGTGGTGCCCAGTTGGGGCGGTCGGGGCCGTGTTGCATGTTGAGTTTATCTTTATTTTGACGCCGTAGTCGGGCCATGAGTGATTGGATGATGTAATGCTATTTATGTACTTTGATTGACGTGGCGAGTGTAAGCCAACTATGTATCTTCCCTTTTATTATCTATATTACATGGGATGTTGTGAAGATTGCCTAACTTGCGACATTGCTTTCAATGCGGTTATGCCTCTAAGTCGTGCCTCGACACGTAGGAGATATAGCCGCATCGAGGGCGTTACAGCCTCGCAGCGTTTGTCGTGGTGAGACAACGGTGGCGCATGTTATTGGGCAGTAGGCATGGTGGAGCCGATGGTTGGTCCTGGGTTGTCGATGTGAGGGGTCGGGAGAAATCCCTGTCAGGTCTGGCCGACACTGACGCGGCGACGCCTGTGGGCGCTGCCACCCTTCTTGAAGGGCGTTAGGAGTACCTCTCCCTCACTCCCCTCCGTGTATCGGGAGAAATCCTAGGATTCGTCCGGGCGGCGGCAGCGTCGTCGTCGTCACAGTCCTTCTTGAAGGTGTTGCTTGGTACACGGCAATTCGGTGGTGGGCGCAACAGTTGTGGGATACGACGGCTCTCATTGATCCGGTGTTGCTGGCATTTTTTTCTTGTTTTCTCTTTTGGGCATAATTGTGTTGTTTGCCCCAGCGACGAACTTATTGAGGTATCGGGTGGTTGCTATATTAATATAGCGGGGCGAAAGCCTATTTCGAGAAAAATACATGGTTCCACACTTCCACTGCACACCACACATCTTCTGTTTATAGGCATATGAAAATGCATAGCATGAATAATTACACCACAACATGTCATTTTGACAGGCTTATGTAAATATTTGTGATTCAAACAATATCAAATAAATACCAGGGACCAATTTTCCCTATCGAACACTGTTATGCACTATGTAACCAGTCAGTTTGATACATTGCAAGTAAAACAACTGAAGAGAAGTATATTTAGCTTTAGCTATTTCTTACTTTCTTATGAAGAGCAACTAAATAGTGCCGGTTTTTGTAGGGTTCTCTCATCCATATGGTTGGCCCTAAGCGAGGGATAGATATGTATTCCACTATTCTACTGGAATATGACATGAGGATCAAGGCAGGCAGAGTAGAAGATGATGATCACCAGCTGACTGACGGTGTGTCAGCCCTAAGCGACCTGCAAGGCACATGGAACCGTGCATTCAGAAAACGCATCCATGGCGATTGCGGCGCGGTTGACCTAGTGTTAGCACGCATCCATGATGCGGTCCTGGCGAATGTGGAAATTGTCATATCAGAGGTGCAGAACAGTTTCAATCTGTGTCTCCGGTGTTCCATTGGTGGTTATAAAAAGCAAATCCGGCTCTTTGATGGCGCCATTGGCGAGTCACGTGGCTTAAAGAGGTCTGTGGTTGCTGTAGTGGATGGTTCTACCATGGATTTGAAGTTCGAGGTTGCCTCGGAGCCATCTTGCTCAGCGGAGCACCGTCGTTCCTTCAAGGCACGCACGCATGGGCTTGATACTCGAGAGATAAATTTGGCCCTGTTTGGTTCGACTGTGGATTTCTAAAAGCAGCTGTGAAAAATCTGCTGTGAAAAACAGATGTGGAAAATCTGATATGAAAAGATGTAGGTCATTTAGCAAACCAGCTGATACAGCTTTTTCAGATTTTGACTTGCAGCGGAATCAGATTTTGGAAAAGCACGTCCTGGGCTGCTTCCGCTTTTGGTTCATATTTTGACAGCGGATTTCTGGAATCGGATTCTACTGGGTTCGCCCTTTGATTCAGATTGTACTGCGCGGCAGCGAAATCCGTCTATAAAAGCTAAACCAAACAGGGCCAAAGACTGATTTTGGGTTGATCGCAGTGAAGGTGGCTTGGTCGACTCTGCTTTCCACCTAGCAAAGTGAAATATTAGCTCGGATTAAAAGCACACTTCAGTTTGGGTTGCATCGACGGGAGGGCTGCCGGTGCCGCTCAGCATCGTGGCATCGAGGAGGCCGACCGACGAGTTCCGCGGCCGCCGCGCCAGGTGCCCATCCGTCGCCAATCGATTTTCTCTAGCCGAGGCAGTAGGCACCCTTTGGCTGGCTGTGTCCCTGACCGCAGCGCTTGTCCAGCCATGGTCATGCGCGAGCACGCCAGCCGTGTGCAAGTGCAACAGCCGCAGACTGCCTAACTGAAGCTCTAAAGACAGGAGGCATGCCGTGAGTTGCTCAGTTGCATCCAACAAGCCTGGATTTCTCTCTCTTTTCCTGTTTGCATTAGCGATGGATTTGGTTGTATGCATGGATGCATCTGACGCGTACTTCTTTCTCCCGCTCGCCGCGCTACTCCTTGATGATGGGATTGATGCCGACCTCTCGCCCGCAACGCTACTCCTCTGATGTCGACCTCTCGCTCTCTTCGCCGATGGGGAAAGGAAGGATACCCACGCCCAGTAGCCGCCTCATACCGACACTTCAAACCGGCCTTAAACACCCGAACGAACGGTCCAGTCACTACCTGTCACGAAAATTTATTTTAGATGTACGTCTTGAACGGGTTTCAAACGTCCGATCTGACGAGATGGCGGAGCAACATGCCATCTTGGAATCCATTCAAGATGAGGCCTGTGTGGAGGCCAACCGACAGTTCATCCGGCAGGAACAGGCGGCGACCGACGGCTCTTCGACGAGGTCAAAGCGGAGACGGATGCGGAGTACGATGCTATGGAGCCGGAGCTGCGGCTGCCGCCCATGTATTCGGAGCCGGGCACAAAGATGGTGGACATCTCCAGCGAGAACTAGAGTAGTTGATCTACGTAGTATGTCCATTTTTTAGTATGAGGTATCCAAATGTAAGTATGCAAATTTGAGAACTTGCGGGTCACTGCCTGCATACACGACCGGGCTGTAGATGCTCTCACGTGCCCCTCGGTCTCCGTAACTCCGCAACTCAGGCCCGGATTAACTTAGCTTTAAGTCGCTGAAGATGGCCGCCGTGGCGCACCACGCGGTTGCCGAGCGGCCACCGCCGAGCGCCCGAGCCTGACGATGTCTGTGTGTTGCGCTCGAGGCCATGGCTGATGTCCGATTCAGGCCGGACCCCGTGTCGATAGAGGATGCACCGCCGGATTGGGCATGGGTGGTGGCACACGACCACGTCCCACGCCCAGTAGCACCACCGCAATTTTGTAAACCATTAACGATTTGGTGGTTTTTCGATACGTCGCTTGCGATTTTGGTGGGTTTTGGCAAATTACTGGCTACACCGCCGACATCTACATTGCCACCGGCTCCTATGGCATCACGACGAGCTAAGGATCTGTCACATCTCAGCTTTTCCTCAAATTTAAAATGTTAAAAAATATTAGGGTCAATTAATTATTATTTTCAAATTTCCTTTGGATTGATTGATCTTAGCTGAATTTGACTAGCAGTTGATTTAATTGAGTGAAATTGTGGCTTAGATAAAACTTTGAAATTATTTAGAACTCTAAATTGTCATACAGGGATTACTTATAAAGGCCAAAATTGAGCTAAAAATGTGTGTGCCTTCTCTCAAATATTTTGGGTTGATATAATTCCATAAGTCTCAAACATTGTTGAAACACTAAATTAAAATTGGGAATTAAATTGAACCCTAAAAGTATTTAGGGAATAAATTAATATCCCAAAATACGGTGACAATTTAAATACATAATTTGCGCTAAATATTGTTTTGAATTTCCAAATAACAATTTGAGTCTCTGTAAAAATTTCCAAGATGATTAGTGTGAATTTGATTTTTGAATTAATTCAAAATTCAAAAGGGAGTAAATGGCATTTTCAAAACAGGTATGTCTTTTATTTTGGCAAGAAATCATTTTCCTCAAGTTCAAAAATATTAAATTGAGCCTCTGTAAAATTTTCCTAAAGGATTTGGAACACATTTGATTTTTGAATCAAATACAAACTCAAAAACTGAAAATAGAACACCCGAGGCAGCTCTGTTGGTCAACGTATTGCGCGAACTTTATTGAGTTGCAAATGCCGAAAGCGCGATCGACTAGCTCCTCCGCATATTTGCTCGACCTCGGTGGCAGGCCAGCATGCACGATCTAATTTCCGATTGCTAATGGTCTCCTTGCTACCGTAATTGCAAGGATCCTATTTGCCGCGTAGGTCAGCAGATAGTGACCAATCGCGCACCCATCTTCGGCGCTAGCATGCTATTTGGCCGGCCCAGTACGGCTGGCTGGGTGTTTTCTCCCATCGGTTTGGGAAGGTTCAACTGTTTTTATTTTATTTCTCAAAAAAAATGTTTTTCTTTTTTTGGTTTTCTTTTTGATGTTTTCTTCTTTTTCTTTTTTCCTTTTCTAAAATTCGGAATTTTTTTAAATTTCAAGGGAAAATATAATTCAAGAAATATCGGCGAACAGTTTTTTGCAATTTGGGAACGTTTTTTAATCGACCAACATTTCTAATTTTGAATTTGTGAACTTTTTAATTCAAGAACATCTTTTAAAATTCGAACATTACCCAAAAATTTTAATATTTCCGAAATCCTGGAATAATTTGGAAATTTGTGAAAACTTTTTGGATTCAGAACATTTTTTGAAATCTGTGCACAATTTATAAATTCGTGAACATTTTTTTGAAATTTGAATTTTTTTCAAAATCTTGAAAAAAATTAAAAGTCCGATTCTTCTTTGAAATCCCTTTTTTTTAAATAAGCAAGAAAACTAAAGAAAAAGGCAGGGGCACGCCCGCCCTGCACATGGACCAGCCCAGAAGTAGGGCGTCCTGGTAATTGTACCATGGTAGATTTAAGCTGCTTGAGCAGTCATGATGAAGAATTGAAGATATCAAGGGGCGCACTACACTGCAAGCATGGCAAAACGGTTGCTATTTTGGTCATGTCTATCGCATCCCTGAGTGTTCACTGAATCTTCAAAGTCCTTTTGATTCATTGAGAAATGGGATCAAGGCAAGGCCTTTCGTTTTAATAAATACAATAACTGCAGGAATGAACATTAGCTATCGATAACATGAAGAAAAAAAAGTAAGCAAGAAACAATTCACAAATAGAACTAAGAACACATGCAAAGAACTAAGCTCACATCCGAGAAACTTGCAGTAGCATGTTACATGTCTTGCCAAAAAAAAAGGATTGACAAAGATCCCCTGCACATCTCTTCACTATCACAGTATCACTAGTGCCGGAGACGGGCATAGTACATTGGTACTAGTGATCTATAAAAGCTCTTATATGTCTTTACAAGGGAGTACATCATGAGATTCATCTGTACAAAGTATATAGTCACGTGCTCAACTTGTTCGTGCATAAACTGGAATTATTCATCAACAAGTACAGAGGACCCTACAAGTAAAAACAGTCCAGAGAAAACAAGTCCACAGTGACGAAACAGGAAATAATTCTGAATACTAATGGAAATTCCCAGCGGTGATGATTGGTCTCTCAAATCCGTGCAATCTTCAACATATGAAAAACTGGAGGATCACAATGTAGAGACCGATGATTTACAAAAGATGGAATAACCTGTCAACAGATACTCCTACTAAATTTCACCGCTCCAAGGCAACCTGTGTGTGCCGCATTCCACATCATCAAGGTAGCTAGAGTGTCCGAGTCCATTCTAGTCTTCTGAATCACGAGTTGAACATGTGGAGCTTTGGGAGTTGAGGTCCTCACATCTGTTCAAGTGATTATCTACCTTCCAAGAAACGGAGTACCTGCAACCAACAACCAGCATACCACCTCGTCAATTTGATGCTCAATTTGCACTTGCAAATGGCAGATATGTATAACTCACTCACGGGTTTCATACAAGGCCGTGAGCTTGCGCTGTGGTGAATGCACATGAATGCAACTGTTGGGGCGCGTGTTCTTCTCTGGGTAATATGCAATATCATGAGAAGGGTCCACTGGCTCTTTCATGTTGTTCAATCAAGCAGTGGTTTTGCCTATGCAATTGATCAAGAATGGATTGACAATTCGAGAAGCAAAAGTCCGTATGAAAACACAGAAATCTTCTCATTATGATCGCATGCATGCAAGTACTCTGGAGCCATATGCCTGTATTAAGGGTGTAAAGTTACAGTTAAAACAACAATCACACTACTGTTTTGGTCTTCTGGCTAATATGGAATTATCATTAGGCTATCGTAATTCAATGGGAAACACGACACGATTTTTCAAAAAGCCACTCTGCAAGCCCAAAATCAGAGATCCGCACAAGAGAGCAAACTTGACATCCCTAGAAATCACAGGACAGTGTGATAGACGAACACAGAAGACATACCTGAGATTGATACTCTTCAGTTAAGAGCATGAAGTCTTGGCATCTCTGAATTAGGCATCAATGCAAGCCTTCACGTAGGTTACGCAGTCATCCAGAGATTCCAGTTTCCAAGTGCAATGACTGAACCCAACCTTTCACTCGAGGGTGCTCTTTGCACTTGATCAGCTAAACGGCATTTCATCACTAGACTAATAACATCTCAAGTTATACTCTCGTACCTATTTGATTTAGAAAAATGGTGATGCTTCAAACCATGCAGGTGTTATTAACCATGGTAGGATAGGGGGGCTAAGGCCTATATGAGATAGCCCTGGAACCAGGTGGCATGATGGCAGGCCCACTGGCACCACAAGGGCAGAGAGGAAGGAGAGTAGGAATATATTGATTTACCACGCTTATTCAGATTTCTAGTTCATGGTCCAGATGCAACTTGTGCTGCAATTTACTCTTAGGAGTTAAAGTACTGAACTAGTTGTCACTTTGCCAAGTATCACTCTCACTCACTCTCCCTCTGGACCATGAACTAGTTGTCACTTTGAGTTCAAATGAGTGCCTGTCTTGTAGAACGTGTTACCGCATCAAACTATCATGTTTCATGTTGTCAAAGTCTCGCCACGGACGATGAATGATGTCTCCGGTGGCGGAGGCAGAAAATTTGGATTAGGGGGGTCAAGTGCCGTTGAAATAGGTTGGGGAGGGCCGGTCCATAGGAAAATAGATGTTCAATAGTAAAAAATCTCTAATTCAGCACTATTCATCAGTAGTTTAGTAGCAAAACCATGATGTGTCTCTGTGTGTGTGTGTGTGGGCGGGGGGGCGGGGGGGGGGGGGGGGGGGGGGGGGCTGCTGGCATTCCCCTGTCTCCGCCACTGGATGTCTCAATGTGGCAAAATGCAATCCAAACCACTGTTCTTTGTTGGCCAAGATTTGAAAGTATATAAAACATAGCTAAACAAGAAATCCTACTCCATTCACAAATGTATGATGTTCTTTTACAGCCTCTGATGCAGGACTATGACTATAATTTCTGAACATAACATGTTTTATAGAAAACAATAAGCGTGGACAATGTAAAATAATTATGTAAAATGAATAAATTGTACTTTCTCACATATTAGTCATCAAGATTTCTAAAGGTTGACTCTATGCACCCCACAGTGGCATACATTCGAGGACAAAGGTAGTAGTAAACAAGTCTATCTACATATCTATTTTTTACAAAGTAAGTCTGTACCTATCCAATATTTTTTAAGTTTAATTCTTTCAAGTTGATACATTATTTCGCACCACACTAAATGCTCTGATAAGAATCACTACATAATAGGAGTCATATCATTCAAAAATAAACTTCTCCAATGTAAAAAGAACTGTACGGCATCTATACCACCAAAATATGGCAATCAAAGAATGACAGGTATAATTGATTACCCCCAAAGTAAAGCAAGCAATGAGACTCCATAAGCCATAGGTTTGGGTGAGCCTGACACTGACTATCTGCATAAAAGGGAAGGATGATGCTTCTGTAACATCAACATAAGAAGGTAACCAAATGCATAGTAAAGCAAACGTATCACATAGAATGGAGAAGCCATGCAGTACATACCTCCCAACTGCGTGACGAGAAAGTGCCTTTGGTTTGAATATGAATTGGTATGATAATCCTGTTTCTGACAAACAGATCAGCTTGAGCAACATGTATTGGCATTTAGCTGATCAAACGGCATCCTAACTGGATGTTGCTCATCTCAAGTCAGTCATGTAGAACGCGGTGCTGCATGCAACCTGCACATGTGCCTCACTTATATCAAAATTGCACATGTCTTCCTGGCAAAAAAAGGAAGGGATTACCTTTTAGTTAGTTGATGCCTTGATCGAAGTTTTGTACTCCCTCCGTAAACTAATATAAGAGCGTTTAGATTACTATTTTAGTGATCTAAACACTCTTATATTAGTTTACAGAGGGAGTACTGTACAACTTTCTCAACAAAGTATCTGCTTTACTGGACTACCACAATCAATAATTGATCATATTTGCTAAATCGTGACAAGTCTAGCAACCATTATATTCTGCAGGTTTATAAAAGATCAATTATGCCATGAAGGGGTGGAGCTTTCAGCAGATTCGAAACCATATAGAGCCATGTGACATGGTTAGTTTCTAGGGTGAAGGATGATACAGGTTATGATTTGAAAACAACATGACAATTTGTAGGCAAGATTTTCATGGAACGGAAAATCAAGAAAGGAAGGTGTACTGATGGGCAGAAAATTATGTCTACTAAGTTTTAGCAATAACGTGTTTGGATAATTATATAGTACTCCCTCCGTCCCAGAATAAGTGTCTTAACCTTAAAGTTAGTACAAAGTTAAGACACCTAATTTGGGACGGAGGACTCCACATGATTTGTGTGGACACTTACCATCGGACTGAAAGTTACAGACTAAATGTGTGGCCAATGAAACACACCATCTATTAGCATGAACATATCAGTCAAGCTGACTCAAAGAGCTTCTCCTTGGAGTTCACCAACCAGACTGCCAGATGCCTCATGCAAGCCATTGGTCACCATAGCATGTGTCTGAGAACTAATGGAACAGTGTTTATTCTCCATGGTAGACAGCATCTGAGAACATATATCAACATAACCACCTTTGAGCAAACCATCATTTAGAATTTTCCATGCAACTTCATCATGATTATAGCCCAGTTCAAGCAAGTCACAGAACAGTGATTTAGCCTTCTCAAATTCTCCCTCGTTACAAAGTCCCAGTATAAGAAGCTGGTATGATTCAAGATGAGGCTGAAACCTGTGTTGTATCATGTTGTGCACAAATGAAGAGGCCTTCTCAAAGGACTTGGTATCACAACAGCACTTGATAAGTAATTTGTATATCTCTTCATTGGGTGGTATATCTTTACAGCACATATGATCAAAAAGAACACATGCTTCTTCAATGCGGTTGGCTTTGCAGAATCCTGCAATGAGAGAACTGTATGTCGTTATTGTGGGATTCAAACCATGTTTTGACATCCTTTCAAGAAACTGCCAAACAGTATCCAACTCTATGAAGTTCCACATGCCGGAGGTGTCTACATAATGGAAATTAAAATTCTCTTTTAGAAGATGCTTGAGCAGAATGCAGTAGCTCGCATAATCTGGCTCACATGATGCATCCATCATGCGCTTCAGAGTATGAAATGCGCGATCAATATATCCCATATTCCCACAGCCATCAATGAATGTGTTGTAGGTCACTGCATCACGGGCAACACCTTCTCTCTCCATTTCCACAATTAAGTTCTCAGCCTCCTCCACTCGACCTTCCTTGCAGTATGAGTTAATGAATACAGTATATGTGGTTGCACTTGGCTTGTGACCTGATGAAACCATTTCATCATACATCCTTTTAGCATGGTCATGCTTCCCTTCTCTGAGCATTTCGTTGATTAGAGTTGTATAAGCAAAAATGGTACATTTTATTCCCCTTTGAGTCATTTGATCCAGTATCGGCAAAGCTTCCTGCAGCTTCTTTTGTTTGCATAAAGCATGCAGCAGTACACTATACGTGTACGAATCTGGTGTGCACCCCTCACCAATCATGCTATCTATGAGGGTGGCGGCAATGTCACTTTTGCCTGCCTTGCTGAACCCATCAATTAAAATAGTATAGAGTCTCTTGGTTAGGGCTACTCCTTTTCTAACAAGAAATGAATAAGCTTCTTCAGCCCTTCCAGCTTTGCACAGTGCACCAGTTAAGACGGCGTGTAATTGGTCATCGGGTGTCAGACCATTCTGCTCCATCATTTCAAGTAACCTGAAAGCATTATCAAATTCATGCTGATTGCACTGACCTTGAACCAAAGTGGTATAGGTGATAACATCAGGAGTTATTCCATCTTTTTGCATTTTAGTTATCAGCGCCATTGCGTTGTGAAGTTTCTTATCCTGAATTAACCCATACATCAGAGAGTTGTAGGTCCATGCATTTGGCTGGCAATCATCGCGTTCCATCATTTTCAAGACCTCTAGTGCGAAATCAACCTTCCCGATCTTGCAAAAGCCATCAATTACAGATGTGTAGGTGAACACATTTGGAACCAAACCAGTTGCCGAAATTTCAGCTAACAACTCCTTCGCCTCTTTTGACCTATCCTTCTTAATGAGGCTATTGATCAACTTCCCATAAACATGTATATCAAGTTTACACTTACTCAGCATCATATTATTTTTCACCCTGAGTGCATCATCAATCCTTTCAGCTTTGCAGTACCCATCGATCAGGTTAGTGAATGTAACAACCGTAGGTGTAAAACCTCCTTTAACAGCACTATCCAGCAATTGCTCAGCTTCATCCATCTTCCCATCACAGAGGCCATGGATCAAAGTGCCGTATGTCCAGTCATCCGGGCGGCACCCATTTCCTTCCATCAGCTCCTTAATCCCCAATGCATCCTGCATCCTTCCTGCCTTACAATACCCTACGATCATTGCATTATATGTTATAACACTTGGAGCAACACCTCCCCGAGACATCTCATCAAGCAACATCCTGGCGTCGGCGACCCTGCCCTCCTTACATAGGCCGCTGATCAGGAACTTGTATGTGTGTGAATTCGGGGAGCACCCATCAGCCCTCATCATCAAAAACAGGACAAGTGCCTCCCTTACACGCCGCGCCTCGCACAGGCCCTGAATCAAAATGGTGTAGGAGTACTCATTTCTCTGGCAACCGACCAGCGGCATCATCAGCAACAGCCAGCAGGCCCGTCTGATGTTGCCCGCCCGGCAGTAACCCAGCACCAGCGCGTTACACGTGAACGTGTCCGGCTCCAGCCCACACTCCAGCAGCAGCTTGAAGTACCGGTGCGCCTTGGGGAGGTCGCCCTCCTTGCAGTAGGACTTAATCATGGCGTTGTACGTCTTGGTGTCCGGCAGCAGCCCGTCCCCGACGAGCTGCGAGTAGACCCGCTCCATCTCCTCCGTCATGTCGAAGCGGGCGAGCGACCTGAGCGCGAAGTTGTAGCAGGCCGGGGACAGCGCGTGGCGCGCGGCACCCGTTCGGCAGATTGCCCGCAGGGCGTCGGCGGAGGCGCGCGCGTCCTCGGCGGTCCGCGCGCAGCCGAACATGGAGAAGACGAGCGGCTCGTAGCGCGCGGGGGAGCGCCAGCGCGAGAGGAGGTGGAGGAGCGCGGCGTGGGAGGCGGCCGTGTGGCGGAAGCCCTGGCGGCGCGCGACCCAGTCGAAGAAGGCGAGCGCCGTGGCCGGGTCGGGGGCGGCCGAGGGGGCGCGGAAGAGGTCGGCGACGAGGGCCGGGGTCACGGAGGGCGCCAGGCGCTTGTAGGCCCGGCCCTTGTTCCAGCGGCGCGTGGAGAGGACGCGGCCGAGCTCGGCGACGAGGTCGGGGGTGGAGGTGGATGGGGATGGGGATGGGGATGCGGATGCGGCGGCGGCGGCGGCGCGCTGGGGGAGGGGCGGGAGGCGGCGCATGGCGGCGGGGTTTAGGGTTTTGCGGCGGCGGCTGTGAGGGGTTAGTGGGGGTTTAGCCGCGCGGCGGCGCGGGGAGGGGCGGGGGCGGAGGAGGCGGCCGTGCTTCGCTGGCTTTTCTTTCTTTCTTTTTCCCCAATCCACTCTGGTGGTCTGGTCCGTTCGGCGCGACCCGAACCGGAGGCCCCGCTTACTGCAGGGGCAGGCGCGGCGCGCTGATCTGCGCCGTTGGCTGGATCCGACGGCCCGCGCGCTCCCGTCTTGCCCCCAGCCAAAAATTCCCCACTCCCTCCCCCCAACCTTCCGGTCCGACTCCGGCCGCCGTGCGGCTCCTACTCGGAGGGACCAAGCGGCGCCCGCCCCAACTCCGAGTCGCCGTACGCAACTGGAGCCCTTTGCCAATTTATAGGAACCGCACCGTCCACGCCTACACGGCACACCATCCGTCCTCCGCCGGCGTCTCTCTCCGCACGATTTCAGGTACAGGATTGTGCTCAGCATCCACCTTCTGTGCCCGGCGTTGCTTCATCAATCGTTAGAATTAGAGCTGCTTGCTCCGCTGCAGCCAAATCGGATTCCTTTTACACCTCCTTGCAAAGTTACAAGTATAATCTGGGTAACATAAGCATGCACTCCTTAACCGTTGCAAATATAATCTGTGTAATAGTAGAAGTTTGCACTCCTTTGCCTTACAAGAGAAAACGCACAATTTTGTCAAATTTATATAAACGGTAGATTTCACTCAGAGTAGCCTTTGTCAATTAAAACCTTTGGGGGTGGAGGCCTGGGGTGTAAGGTTAACTGTACAAGTCTAGATGTTCAATAGGAGTGTTGGCTTCGGGTAGGATTTTTGTGGCAAAATTTTGTTACTATTTGTTTCTTATAATCAACTATAATAAGTGGCAGATGCATCTGCACCCAGTTTGGCGCCTGGCAAAACTTGGTTTTCATTTTTAAGCAACGATGCTAGTAACCAATTCTTCACAGATTACAGAGGTTTGCAGGTTTATCAGATTCATAATAAGAGTTCCCTAAATCACAAGAGACTCTCTAGTATAGGTTTGCCACCATATATTAATATAAACCCTGTACTCCACTGATGTTCTAATAAGTCCACATTGCTTCTGCCAGGTATCCTTGGGCAATGGAATCAAATGCCGTCAACACAGACGACACTTCTGAAGAGGCGAGGGCACTGCCATTGGCCCTCTTTGCCATGGAACACAACAGCAAGAAGCGGCTGCTGTTCGACGTTTCCAGCGGAAACATCCGGGGGATAACCAGCGCGCTATTTCCAGATGCCTTTGTCGAATTCGAGAGCTGTGGCTGGCTTCTCATGGTCCGGCACAAGCCATTCCACTTCCAAGAGCAGGTCGTCTTCCTAGTCCACCCTAGCACCGGCAGGCGGATCGACATGCCGGTGCTTCGCTCCCCCGACAAGTGCTACTTCGTTTTCTACGCTGATCCTCGTCGTGGAAGTGGAGCTCCCCTGGTCGTTGCGTGCTGTTGACACCTGATTTTGGCACAATGCAGAATGCAATAGAGATGGCCTCAAATGACAAAATATTCTAAATGAGAAATTTCACATTGCCGAGTGGAACAACTTTGATGTTTGGACCATAATCATTCGGCATCATATCAAAGACCAAAACTACACTCAGAGTGTCATGTTTAGGTGTTCTGAGTGCTTTCTGGTCAAGTACGCCTCCAGGACAATCTCGGATGAAGGAATGCTCTACATGAATTGTCTTCGTCTCGTCGAATCGGTCGATTTTGACATAAAAATCATCTCAATCCGAGTTCGTACGCAAAAGTTAGAGCTATCTGGATGCAGCCCTGTCAAGAGGCGAAATATGACGCGGAAGACCAGACATGTCTTGGCAAGTGTCTGATGCAATGCGTGAGTGTTTTGGCCCAGAAGATGGCCTCGAATCGGAAAACGTTCAACACGAAAGTTTTTCGTCTCGTCAAAACGGTCAACTTTGCTTTTGGACACATCTTCATCCGAGGTCGTTTACTGCCTCAAAAACCTTGCCGGGGAAAGCTTGCCGCCGTGAACAGTAACCTTGGGGGGAAAGCTTGCCGCCGTGAACAGTAACCTTGCCAGGGAAAGCTTGCCGCCGTGAACAGTAACCTTGCCGGGGAAAGCTTGTCGCTGTGAACAGTAACCTTGCCGGGGGAGAGCTTGCCGCCGTGAACAGTAACCTGCCGGGGAAAGCTTGCCGCCGTGAACAGTAACCTTGCCGGGAAAGCTTGCTGTCGTGAACAGTAGAAACTGTCGAGGCCAATCCGACCAGATGCTGAAGATGGGCTCAAATACTTATCTAGATGGCTTCGGATGAAGAAGTGTTCAACACGGGAGTTGTTCGTAACGTCGAAACGGTCAACTTTGCTTTTGGAGTCATCATCATCCGACGTAGTATACGACCTGCAGAGACGCTGCAAGAGTCGGACGGTCCAGTCAGCTACGTGAACGAGTCCGACTCGAAATTAGAGATGACCCCGTGGAGTATTCAAGATGGCCTTATTTGGAAAAGTGATCAACATACGGATTGTTGGCCTCGTCGAAGCACACATAATTGATATTTGAACCGTCTCCATCGGAAGTCATATACAGATTCCACAGCCCATGCAAGGAGCAAGACAGAAGATTGGACCAGATTCGGGCTGAATCCGAGTGGGACCAGAACTAGGATTCTAGGACGTGAATTGATGTAATTTTCTTGTAAGGAAAGCTTAGATAAATCCTTTGCTTGTACGGGAAGTCCAGCCGCCTCTTATATATGTTGGGGGTGACGGCCGATTGAACAACACCAATCGAACCAATCAATCTATTACACTTTTGTGCTTATCTATCTTTATTCCCTACCCTTGTATCTTTCTTTCTCGTTCTTCGTTCGTTCTTCGCGTTGGAGGGCAGCGATCCACGAGGCTCTAGGGGCGAGCGAATCGACCTAGGGCAGCCCATAGCCGCCGCAATCCTTGACGGGGTCCCTCCCGGGTGCGCGGGGTTTCGGGTCTGCAAAAACACCCGCCGACTGTCTTGCGTATCGCGCTGTCAGTCGGGTCTCCTTCGACGTGAGCTGCGGTGCATCACCCCCGGCGTCGAGGGTACACGGTGACGTGTTCGTGTGTCAACACACTTTTTGGCGACTCCGCTGGGGAAGAAGATCAATCATCATCATCCACCATGTCCGATCTTCCCAAGCCATCTGAGGTAGACGCCGATAACATCATTAAGCCCAGTCTTGATGAGATATCGGCCGATCATCGCCAAGTCTATGAGGAGTACAAGAAGGCGCGCGAGGAGAAGGACCTGCAGGAGTTCCTTGCAAAATTCAAGAAAGATCGCCAAGGCAACATCACTCCGATTGAAGAAATCAAGTTCCCTCCTCTTCAAACTGAACAGGTTAAACCCTCTGTAAGTACTGCCTTTTCTCCTGAGCAGTGGGCTGAGATTGAAAGTCGTATTGCTGATGGTAACAATCTAGTCTATCAAACTTTCATAGAAAATACTAATGCTCAGAAGAATACATCTCAATCATCTAGTGGTAATGATTGTGTAGCTGCTAGTGTGCAAAACCCTAATCTGGCTTTACCTATTGCATCGGCGCCTCCTGTGCCGATGGCTTATTATCCTACCCATACAAATCAGATTGTGACTGCACCCATCAACCCTATTATGAGCATGCCAGGTTCGGTGGCAACGCCGAACCAAACCCTACCTACAGCTACAACCACTCGACCACTACCAAATTTTGGGTCGACATACATGCCACAATTCTTACCTACAGCTAGTAACCTTACTCCTCCTATGCCACTGCCACAAGCGTCATCGTCCACTATGGATGATGGTCTAGCTAATCTTAGAGAGGAGATGGCTAAGATGCTTCGAGAGAATTTTGGAGTTGAGTTACCTCGGAATCGGATTTACCAAAAGCCGTACCCCGAGTACTTTGATGCCATCCAGTGCCCTTCAGGATATAAAATTCCAGATTTTGTTAAATTTAATGGAGAAGGCACAAAAATCACATGGGAGCATGTTAGTCAATACTTGGCACAACTAGGTGAAGCAGGTTCATTGAATGAATTGAAAGTGCGTTTGTTTCCTTTATCATTAACTGGTACTGCATTTTCATGGTTCTCTTCTTTACCACATGGTTCCATTCGGGTTTGGTCGCAGTTAGAGCAGAAATTTCATGATCACTTTTATAGCGGCGACAATGAACTCAAGTTGTCACATCTAACATCGGTTAAACAGAAGCATGACGAATCGGTCTCCGATTATGTCAAGAGATTTAGAGAAACGAAAAACCGGTGTTTTAGTTTGGTGATAACCGAGAGAGACTTGGCAGACCTAGTGCTGAGTGGTTTGAAAACTCCCATTAGAGAAAAGCTAGAAGGCTGTGAGTTCTTAAATATGAACCAAGTCTTACAAAGGGCTTTGGCTCAGGAAAGCCGAAGCAAAGATCTCAAAGAAGTGCATAGATATAAAGCTGATCGACCAAAGATGAACATGGTGGAATATGATAGTGATCACTCGGACGATGAGGGTGATATTTATGCTACTGAATTTGTTTGGCCATCTAAAGCCAAACCCTTTACTTGCAATGATCTGAAACCGATTGATAAGAATCGTGATGAAGAAATGAAGTTTACTTTTAACATTGCCAAATGTGATAAAATATTTGATGCTTTGCTGCAAGCTAAAATTATTAGGATTTCTCACACTTTACCGCCGTTTGAAGAGCTAAAACGGCGTGCTTATTGCAAGTATCATAATTCTTTTTCTCATGCTACTAACGATTGCAATGTTTTTCGACGACAGATACAATCGGCCATTAATGACGGACGATTGAACTTTTCTGAGATGCAAATTGATAAACAGCCTTTTCCAATGAATACCATGGAGTTGGAGGGGAAGAAACTACTCATTCGGCCAGAGGCTGCCGTATCTGCTAATAAAGCTAATGTCATTGTTGGTGAGCCCAGGAAAGACAAGGAGGGCGACAAGGCCTTGGGGAGACAGGTTGTGCTTGACAAGCAACCCGGTGGCAAGGAAATAATCAAAATCACCATCAAGAATCCTACACTCGGGGGGCAACCGCAAGTGCAAGAAAATATTCGTGCTAAATTCGTCAAGCCCAAGGATCCAGAAGTTGACAAGTGGAAGACGAATGAAGCTAAAGTGCAGCGCAAGAAAATCAAGCCAACTTTTGATATGCTGTTGTCCAAGTATGCCAATCATGCAGCCGGTTCTAGCTCTAACCGGTCATCAAATTTGAAGCGCTCAAGGTCACCTCCTCAGGAAGAATTTCAGCATCATGCAAGGCCATATGGGTCGTGGGCGCCGGGACCATGGATGCCGCCACCCCCCTATGTGCCATACTACGTGGGAGGCTTCGATGGAGGATGGTGGCAGCCCCCAATGGCCCCTTATACTTTTCATCCGGGTTGGGCAGAACCAAGGAGGCCCGTTCATGAGAGACTTTCTTATCCCGCACAAGGCCGTTTGAACAATGGTGTCAATCGGCTAGTGCAAGTTAATCAAAAAAGGGTTGGCAAGCAAGAATGGCGTGTTAAGTCACCAGGTGCTGCAACAGTTGAGTCAAGCAAAGGCAAGGAAAAAACCGATACCGACTCACTTATCTTGGGCACCAAAACATTTGCCATACAGCAGCCAATTGTGCATAGCAAACCGACTGAGCCGATACTTTCTATCGCGCCAAAGCACTCGGCTAATGACCATGAAGCAAGCACCAGCCGAGTAAAAACGAGAGATCCTAAATACACTCAGCCAAAGTGGTGTCCTCCAGGGCTAACAAAGACACAGAAGAGGAAACTACAAAGGTTAAGGAGCCAAGAGATGGCAGAACAAGAGGCTGAGAAGCAAAGGGATAAGTTGTTCAATGACACTCGGCCTATGGTACCTACAAAACAAGTGTGGAGGCCCAAACAAATACGAGATACGGTGGCCTCTACGCCTATCACAGCAGCACCTACACTACCAAAAAAGGACGACGCAATCATTGCATCGTCTACGTTACCTATTGCTTCCTCTTCACTCGAACAAATTTCTGAATCGGTGGATGCACTTGAGGAGGAGGCTGATATGTTGGACTATGAGTCTACACCGGTTCATGAAGGTATGGATATCAATATGGTGTATTACTTGCCTGCTGAGTTTCGTGCTGTAGATGAGGAAGGGGAGGTGGCTCAGCTGGATTTTGGCCCTAAAAACACGATATTCGAGAAGCCAAAAGAACCAGTAACGCATCTGAAACCATTATATCTCAGAGGTCATATCAATGGGTCCCCTCTCACTCGGATGCTTGTTGATGGTGTAGGGTTTCGTAGTAATTTCAAAAAAAATTCTACGCACACGCAAGATCATGTGATGCATAGCAACGAGGGGGAGAGTGTTGTCTACATACCCAACGCAGACCGACTGCGGAAGCGATGACACGACGTAGAGGAAGTAGTCGTACGTCTTCACGATCCAACCGATCAAGCACCGAAACTACGGCACCTCCGAGTTCGAGCACACGTTCAGCTTGATGACGATCCCCGGACTCCGATCCAGCAAAGTGTCGGGGAAGAGTTCCGTCAGCACGACGGCGTGGTGACGATCTTGATGAACTACAGCAGCAGGGCTTCGCCTAAACTCCGCTACAGTATTATCGAGGAATATGGTGGCAGGGGGCACCGCACACGGCTAAGGAATAGATCACGTGGATCAACTTGTGTGTTCTAGGGTGCCTCTACCTCGGTATATAAAGGAGCCAAGGGGGGAGGGGGCGCCGGCCAGGGAGAGGGCGCAGGAGGAGTCCTACTCCTTCCGGGAGTAGGACTCCCCCCCCCAATCCTATTCCAATTAGGATTCCCAAGGGGGGAAAGAGAGAGAGGGGGGCCGGCCACCTTCTCCTAGTCCTAATAGGACTAGGGGAGGGGGAAGTGGCGCAGCCACCTTGGGCTGCCCCTTTCTCCTTTCCACTAAGGCCCATGAAGGCCCATATGGCTCCCGGGGGGTTCCGGTAACCTCCCGGTAACCCGGTAAAATCCTGATTTCACCCGGAACACTTCCGATGTCCAAACATAGGCTTCCAATATATCAATCTTTACGTCTCGACCATTTCGAGACTCCTCGTCATGTCCGTGATCACATCCGGGACTCCGAACAACCTTTGGTACATCAAAATGCATAAACTCATAATGTAACTGTCATCGTAACCTTAAGCGTGCGGACCCTACGGGTTCGAGAACAATGTAGACATGACCGAGACATGTCTCCGGTCAATAACCAATAGCGGGACCTGGATGCCCATATTGGCTCCTACATATTCTACGAAGATCTTTATCGGTCAGACCGCATAACAACATACGTTGTTCCCTTTGTCATCGGTATGTTACTTGCCCGAGATTTGATCGTCGGTATCTAGTTCAATCTCGTTACCGGCAAGTCTCTTTACTCGTTCTGTAATACATCATCTCACAACTAACATATTAGTTGTAATGCTTGCAAGGCTTATGTGATGTGTATTACCGAGAGGGCCCAGAGATACCTCTCCGACAATCGGAGTGACAAATCCTAATCTCGAAATACGCCAACCCAACATCTACCTTTGGAGACACCTGTAATGCTCCTTTATAATCACCCAGTTACGTTGTGACGTTTGGTAGCATCCAAAGTGTTCCTCCGGTAAACGGGAGTTGCATAATCTCATAGTCATAGGAACATGTATAAGTCATGAAGAAAGCAATAGCAACATACTAAACGATCGGGTGCTAAGCTAATGGAATGGGTCATGTCAATCAGATCATTCAACTAATGATGTGACCTCGTTAATCAAATAACAACTTATTGTTCATGGTCAGGAAACATAACCATCTTTGATTAATGAGCTAGTCAAGTAGAGGCATACTAGTGACACTTTGTCTGTCTATGTATTCACACATGTATTATGTTTCCGGTTAATACAATTCTAGCATGAATAATAAACATTTATCATGATTATAAGGAAATAAATAATAACTTTATTATTGCCTCTAGGGCATATTTCCTTCAGTCTCCCACTTGCACTAGAGTCAATAATCTAGATTACATTGTAATGATTCTAACACCCATTGAGCCTTGGTGCTGATCATGTTTTGCTCGTGGAAGAGGCTTAGTCAACGGGTCTGCAACATTCAGATCCGTATGTATCTTGCAAATCTCTATGTCTCCCACCTGGACTAGATCCCGGATGGAGTTGAAGCGTCTCTTGATGTGTTTGGTCCTTTTGTGAAATCTGGATTCCTTTGCCAAGGCAATTGCACCAGTATTGTCACAAAAGATTTTCATTGGACCCGATGCATTAGGTATGACACCTAGATCGGATATGAACTCCTTCATCCAGACTCCTTCGTTTGCTGCTTCCGAAGCAGCTATGTACTCCGCTTCACATGTAGATCCCGCTACGACGCTTTGTTTAGAACTGCACCAACTGACAGCTCCACCGTTTAATGTAAACACGTATCCGGTTTGCGATTTAGAATCGTCTGGATCAGTGTCAAAGCTTGCATCAACGTAACCTTTTATGATGAGCTCTTTGTCACCTCCATATACGAGAAACATATCCTTAGTCCTTTTCAGGTATTTCAGGATGTTCTTGACCGCTGCCCAGTGATCCAATCCTGGATTACTTTGGTACCTCCCTGCTAAACTTATAGCAAGGCACACATCAGGTCTGGTACACAGCATTGCATACATGATAGATCCTATGGCTGATGCATAGGGAACATCTTTCATATTCTCTCTATCTTCTGCAGTGGTCGGGCATTGAGTCTTACTCAATTTCACACCTTGTAACACAGGCAAGAACCCTTTCTTTGCTTGATCCATTTTGAACTTCTTCAAAATTTTGTCAAGGTATGTGCTTTGTGAAAGTCCAATTAAGCGTCTTGATCTATCTCTATAGATCTTAATGCCTAATATGTAAGCAGCTTCACCGAGGTCTTTCATTGAAAAACTTTTATTTAAGTATCCCTTTATGCTATCCAGAAATTCTATATCATTTCCAATTAGCAATATGTCATCCACATACAATATCAGAAATGCTACAGAGCTCCCACTCACTTTCTTGTAAATACAGGCTTCTCCGAAAGTCTGTATAAAACCAAATGCTTTGATCACACTATCAAAACGTTTATTCCAACTCCGAGAGGCTTGCACCAGTCCATAAATGGATCGCTGGAGCTTGCACACTTTGTTAGCTCCCTTTGGATCGACAAAACCTTCTGGTTGCATCATATACAACTCTTCTTCCAGAAATCCATTCAGGAATGCAGTTTTGACATCAATCTGCCAAATTTCATAATCATAAAATGCGGCAATCGCTAACATGATTCGGACGGACTTAAGCATCGCTACGGGTGAGAAGGTCTCATCGTAGTCAATCCCTTGAACTTGCCGAAAACCTTTTGCGACAAGTCGAGCTTTGTAGACAGTAACATTACCATCAGCGTCAGTCTTCTTCTTAAAGATCCATTTATTTTCAATTGTTTGCCGATCATCGGGCAAGTCAACCAAAGTCCATACTTTGTTTTCATACATGGATCCCATCTCAGATTTCATGGCTTCAAGCCACTTTGCGGAATCTGGGCTCACCATCGCTTCTTCATAGTTCGTAGGTTCATCATGATCTAGTAGCATGACTTCCAGAACAGGATTACCGTACCACTCTGGTGCGGATCTTACTCTGGTTGATCTACGAGGTTCAGTAGTATCTTGATCTGAAGTTTCATGATCATTATCATTGGCTTCCTCACTAACTGGTGTAGGTGTCACTGAAACAGTTTTCTGTGATGAACTACTTTCCAGTAAGGGAGCAGGTACAGTTACCTCATCAAGTTCTACTTTCCTCCCACTCACTTCTTTTGAGAGAAACTCCTTCTCTAGAAAGGATCCATTCTTGGCAACGAATGTCTTGCCTTCGGATCTGTGATAGAAGGTGTACCCAACAGTTTCCTTTGGGTATCCTATGAAGACACATTTCTCCGATTTGGGTTCGAGCTTATCAGGTTGAAGCTTTTTCACATAAGCATCGCAGCCCCAAACTTTAAGAAACGACAACTTTGGTTTCTTGCCAAACCACAGTTCATTAGGCGTCGTCTCAACGGATTTTGATGGTGCCCTATTTAACATGAATGCGGCCGTCTCTAGAGCATAACCCCAAAACGATAGCGGTAAATCAGTAAGAGACATCATAGATCGCACCATATCCAGTAAAGTACGATTACGACGTTCGGACACACCATTACGCTGTGGTGTTCCGGGTGGCGTGAGTTGCGAAACTATTCCACAGTTTTTCAAATGTACACCAAACTCGTAACTCAAATATTCTCCTCCACGATCAGATCGTAGAAACTTTATTTTCTTGTTACGATGATTTTCAACTTCACTCTGAAATTCTTTGAACTTTTCAAATGTTTCAGACTTATGTTTCATTAAGTAGATATACCCATATCTGCTTAAATCATCTGTGAAGTTGAGAAAATAACGATATCCGCCACGAGCCTCAATATTCATCGGACCACATACATCGGTATGTATGATTTCCAACAAATCTGTTGCTCTCTCCATAGTACCGGAGAACGGTGTTTTAGTCATCTTGCCCATGAGGCACGGTTCGCAAGTACCAAGTGATTCATAATCAAGTGGTTCCAAAAGTCCATCAGTATGGAGTTTCTTCATGCGCTTTATACCGATATGACCTAAACAACAGTGCCACAAATAAGTTGCACTTTCATTATCAACTCTGCATCTTTTGGTTTCAACATTATGAATATGTGTATTACTACTATCGAGATTCAATAAGAATAGACCACTCTTCAAGGGTGCATGACCATAAAAGATATTACTCATATAAATAGAACAACCATTATTCTCTGATTTAAATGAATAACCGTCTCGCATTAAACAAGATCCAGATATAATGTTCCTGCTCAACGCTGGCACCAAATAACAATTATTTAGGTCTAATATTAATCCTGAAGGTAGATGTAGAGGTAGCGTGCCGACCGCGATCACATCGACTTTGGAACCGTTTCCCACGCGCATCGTCACCTCGTCCTTTGCCAGTGCTCGCTTATTCCGTAGTCCCTGTTTCGAGTTGCAAATATTAGCAACAGAACCAGTATCAAATACCCAGGTGCTACTGCGAGCTCTAGTAAGGTACACATCAATAACATGTATATCACATATACCTTTGTTCACCTTGCCATCCTTCTTATCCGCCAAATACTTGGGGCAGTTCCGCTTCCAGTGACCAGTCTGCTTGCAGTAGAAGCACTCAGTTTCAGGCTTAGGTCCAGACTTGGGTTTCTTCTCCTGAGCAGCAACTTGCTTGCCGTTCTTCTTGAAGTTCCCCTTCTTCTTCCCTTTGCCCTTTTTCTTGAAACTAGTGGTTTTGTTAACCATCAACACTTGATGCTCCTTTTTGATTTCTACCTCCGCAACTTTCAGCATTGCGAAGAGCTCGGGAATAGTCTTGTTCATCCCTTGCATATTATAGTTCATCACGAAGCTCTTGTAGCTTGGTGGCAGTGATTGGAGAATTCTGTCAATGACGCAATCATCCGGAAGATTAACTCCCAATTGAATCAAGTGATTATTATACCCAGACATTTTGAGTATATGCTCACTGACAGAACTATTCTCCTCCATCTTGCAGCTATAGAACTTATTGGAGACTTCATATCTCTCAATTCGGGCATTTGCTTGAAATATTAACGTCAACTCCTGGAACATCTCATATGCTCCATGGCGTTCAAAACGTCGTTGAAGTCCCGATTCTAAGCCGTAAAGCATGGCACACTGAACTATCGAGTAGTCATCAGCTTTGCTCTGCCAGACGTTCATAACATCTGGTGTTGCTCCAGCAGCAGGCCTGGCACCCAGCGGTGCTTCCAGAACGTAATTCTTCTGTGCAGCAATGAGGATAATCCTCAAGTTACGGACCCAGTCCATGTAATTGCTACCATCATCTTTCAACTTTGCTTTCTCAAGGAACGCATTAAAATTCAACGGAACAACAGCACGAGCCATCTATCTACAATCAACATAAACAAGCAAGATACTATCAGGTACTAAGTTCATGATAAATTTAAGTTCAATTAATCATATTACTTAAGAACTCCCACTTAGATAGACATCCCTTTAATCTTCTAAGTGATTACGTGATCCAAATCAACTAAACCATAACCGATCATCACGTGAGATGGAGTAGTTTTCAATGGTGAACATCGTTTATGTTGATCATATCTACTATATGATTCACGCTCGACCTTTCGGTCTCCGTGTTCCGAGGCCATATCTGCATATGCTAGGCTCGTCAAGTTTAACCTGAGTATTGTGCGTGTGCAAAACTGGCTTGCACCCGTTGTAGATGGACGTAGAGCTTATCACACCCGATCATCACGTGGTGTCTGGGCACGATGAACTTTGGCAACGGTGCATACTCAGGGAGAACACTTCTTGATCATTTTAGTGAGAGATCATCTTATAATGCTACCGTCAATCAAATCAAGATAAGATGCATAAAAAGATAAACATCATATGCAATCAATATAAGTGATATGATATGGCCATCATCATCTTGTGCTTGTGATCTCCATCTCCGAAGCACCATCATGATCACCATCGTCACCGGCGCGACACCTTGATCTCCATCATAGCATCGTTGTCGTCTCGCCAATCTTATGCTTCCACGACTATCACTACCGTTTAGTAATAAAGTAAAGCATTACATCGCGATTGCATTGCATACAATAAAGCGACAACCATATGGCTCCTGCCAGTTGCCGATAACTCGGTTACAAAACATGATCATCTCATACAATAAAATTCAGCATCATGCCTTGACCATATCACATCACAACATGCCCTGCAAAAACAAGTTAGACGTCCTCTACTTTGTTGTTGCAAGTTTTATGTGGCTGCTACGGGCTTAAGTAAGAACCAATCTCACCTACGCATCAAAACCACAACGATAGTTTGTCAAATAGACTCCGTTTTAACCTTCGCAAGGACCGGGCGTAGCCATACTTGGTTCAACTAAAGTTGGAGAGACAGTCGCCCGCAAGCCATCTATGTGCAAAGCACGTCGAGGGAACCGGTCTCGCGTAAGCGTACGCGTAAGGTTGGTCCGGGTCGTCTCGTCCAACAATACCGCCAAACCAAAGTATGACATGCTGGTAGGCAGTATGACTTGTATCGTCCACAACTCACTTGTGTTCTACTCGTGCATATAACATCAACATAAATAACCTAGGCTCGGATGCCACTGTAGGGTTTCGTAGTAATTTCAAAAAAAATTCTACGCACACGCAAGATCATGTGATGCATAGCAACGAGGGGGAGAGTGTTGTCTACATACCCAACGCAGACCGACTGCGGAAGCGATGACACAACGTAGAGGAAGTAGTCGTACGTCTTCACGATCCAACCGATCAAGCACCGAAACTACGGCACCTCCGAGTTCGAGCACACGTTCAGCTCAATGACGATCCCCGGACTCCGATCCAGCAAAGTGTCGGGGAAGAGTTCCGTCAGCACGACGGCGTGGTGATGATCTTGATGAACTACAGCAGCAGGGCTTCGCCTAAACTCCGCTACAGTATTATCGAGGAATATGGTGGCAGGGGGCACCGCACACGGCTAAGGAATAGATCATGTGGATCAACTTGTGTGTTCTAGGGTGCCTCTACCTCAGTATATAAAGGAGCCAAGGGGGGAGGGGGGCGCCGGCCAGGGAGAGGGCGCAGGAGGAGTCCTACTCCTTCCGGGAGTAGGACTGCCCCCCCCAATCCTATTCCAATTAGGATTCCCAAGGGGGGAAAGAGAGAGAGGGGGGCCGGCCACCTTCTCCTAGTCCTAATAGGACTAGGGGAGGGGGAAGTGGCGCAGCCACCTTGGGCTGCCCCTTTCTCCTTTCCACTAAGGCCCATGAAGGCCCATATGGCTCCCAGGGGGTTCCGGTAACCTCCCGGTAACCCGGTAAAATCCCGATTTCACCCGGAACACTTCCGATGTCCAAACATAGGCTTCCAATATATCAATCTTTACGTCTCGACCATTTCGAGACTCCTCGTCATGTCCGTGATCACATCCGGGACTCCGAACAACCTTCGGTACATCAAAATGCATAAACTCATAACGTAACTGTCATCGTAACCTTAAGTGTGCGGACCCTACGGGTTCGAGAACAATGTAGACATGACCGAGACATGTCTCCGGTCAATAACCAATAGCGGGACTTGGATGCCCATATTGGCTCCTACATATTCTACGAAGATCTTTATCGGTCAGACCGCATAACAACATACATTGTTCCCTTTGTCATCGGTATGTTACTTGCCCGAGATTTGATCGTCGGTATCCAATACCTAGTTCAATATCATTACCGGCAAGTCTCTTTACTCGTTCTGTAATACATCATCTCACAACTAACATATTAGTTGTAATGCTTGCAAGGCTTATGTGATGTGTATTACTGAGAGGGCCCAGAGATACCTCTACGACAATCGGAGTGACAAATCCTAATCTCGAAATACGCCAACCCAACATCTACCTTTGGAGACACCTGTAATGCTCCTTTATAATCACCCAGTTACGTTGTGACGTTTGGTAGCATCCAAAGTGTTCCTCCGGTAAACAGGAGTTGTATAATCTCATAGTCATAGGAACATGTATAAGTCATGAAGAAAGCAATAGCAACATACTAAATGATCGGGTGCTAAGCTAATGGAATGGGTCATGTCAATCAGATCATTCAACTAATGATGTGACCTCGTTAATCAAATAACAACTTATTGTTCATGGTCAGGAAACATAACCATCTTTGATTAACGAGCTAGTCAAGTAGAGGCATACTAGTGACACTTTGTCTGTCTATGTATTCACACATGTATTATGTTTCCAGTTAATACAATTCTAGCATGAATAATAAACATTTATCATGATTATAAGGAAATAAATAATAACTTTATTATTGCCTCTAGGGCATATTTCCTTCAGATGGTGGTGCTGTGGTAAATCTTATGCCCTATTCGGTCTTCAAGAAATTGGGTTTGCCTGATGAAGAATTGATCAAGACCAATATGGTGCTTAACGGGTTTGAAGGCAAAGAGAAAACTGAAGCCAAAGGTGTGATGTATGTGGAGCTTACAGTCGGAAGCAAAACTTTGGCTACTGCATTCTTTGTCGCTGAGGTGCAAGGTAACTACAACGTCATACTAGGCCGTGATTGGGTTCATGCAAACCAGTGCGTGCCATCCACTATGCACCAGTTTTTGATTCAGTGGGTTGATGATGAAGTGGAAGTCATTCATGCGGATAACTCGGCCTGTGTTGCTTTGGCCGATGCATCGGTGGATTGGCAACATCCCAATGCTACTTGCTTGACGGGACATGACTTATCAGAGTTTGATTTTCTCAGTGCAACCAAGAATGGTTTTATGCCCGTCTCTTTAAAGCCGACTGAATGCAATCGGCTCCAAGGTATGATATGTTTAAATGGATTCTAGCTCTGAGTGGTTACAAAAACGTCTTGTGAAATATCGGTCCAGCGAGAACGATATGTATGAGTCTATAGAGGAGTTGGATGACATGGATAAACTTGGACAAGGTTTTACGTCGGCCGATCCATTAGAAGAGGTAGATATTGGAGATGGTTCAGTCACTCGACCGACATTTATAAACAAAAATTTGAAAGCCGATTGTAAAGCTAAGTTAATCAAGCTATTGAAAGAATATGTTTGTTGCTTTGCATGGGAATATCATGAGATGCCAGGGTTAAGCCGAGAGCTAGTGGAGCATCGGTTGCCTATAAAGGCAGGTTTTAGACCTTATAAACAGTCGGCCAGAAAATTTAATCCGAAAACATATGACCGGATCAAGGAAGAGATCGGTCGACTGCTTGAAGCTAATTTCATTCGACCTTGCAGGTACGCCGAGTGGATTTCTAACATTGTCCCAGTGGAGAAGAAAGGATCCGGCAAGTTGAGGGTGTGCATTGATTTCAGAGATTTGAATAGGGCTACACCCAAAGATGAGTATCCTATGCCAATAGCCGATATGCTTATTAATGATGCTTCCGGGCATAAGGTTATTAGCTTTCTAGATGGTAATGCCGGATACAATCAAATTTTTATGGCCGAAGAGGACATGTACAAGACTGCTTTTCGATGCCCTGGTTTCATTGGTTTATTCGAGTGGACAGTGATGACATTCGGATTAAAAAATGCTGGAGCCACATATCAAAGGGCTATGAATTTGATTTTCCATGATTTACTCGGTATCATACTTGAAGTTTATATTGATGATATTGTTGTCAAATTGGATGCTTTTGAATCTCACTTGGCCGATTTGCGTTTAGCTTTTGAAAGAATGAAAAAGTATGGACTGAAGATGAATCCTTTGAAGTGTGCTTTTGGCGTGTCAGCTGGAAAGTTTTTGGGTTTCATTATTCATGAAGATGGCATAGAGATTGATCCCAAAAAGATAGAGGCTATACAGAAAGTGGAGGCTCCAACATGCAAGAGAGATATGCAAAAGTTCCTTGGCAAGGTCAACTATTTGAGAAGGTTCATAGCTAATCTGTCAGGGAAAGTTGATGCATTTACTCCTATCCTTCGGTTAAAGGATGATGCTGATTTCACTTGGGGGGCAAAACATCAAGAAGCATTTGATATGATCAAGAATTATTTGTGCACTCCTCCGGTGATGAGAGCACCCAAGCATAGGGAACCCTTCAGACTTTACATTGCAGCAGAGGAAGAAGTTATTGGTGCTGTTCTAACTCAAGAGACCGAAGAAAAAGAGCATGCCATCACTTATTTGAGCCGCCGCTTATTGGACGCAGAGACAAGGTATACATTTATTGAGAAATTATGTCTATGCTTATATTATGCTTACACAAAACTGAGACATTATTTAGTGCCGAGTGCTTGTGTAGTAGCTTGTCAAACCGATGTCATTAAATACATGTTGCATAAGCCAATTCTTAGTGGTAGAATTGGCAAGTGGGCTTATGCTTTGATTGAATATGATTTGGCTTATGAATCTCTAAAGTCCATGAAAGGCCAAATTGTTGCTGATTTCATTGTTGAACATCGGATTAATGACAAGAATGATGTTGATATGAACCTTATTTCATTAGTACCATGGATATTATACTTTGATGGGTCAGTTTGTAGCAATGGACAAGGTGTTGGTATTGTTTATATATCTCCTCATGGTGCTGTTTTTGAAGCCTCATGCCGCTTAGAATATTTTTGCACAAACAATCAAGCCGAATATGAAGCATTGTTATTCGGCCTAGAGATGTTACTTGCTATAGGTGTTACACATATTGAGGCTTATGGTGATTCGTTACTAGTGGTACAACAAATATCCAAAGTCTTTCAATGTTTGGACGAATCACTTAATGTTTATCTTGATAAATGTCTAGATATAATCTCTACTTTGGATTGTTTTAGCATTGCACATATATCTAGACATGACAACTGGAAAGCAAATGAGTTGGCACAACAAGCATCTGGATACCATGTTGATCATGGCATGTTTCATATTTCTCAAGATCCGATGTCTTGTCTTACCAGTATAGAAGAGGCCGAACCGGAACCCACTGATTTGGTCATTAACAAAAAATCTGGTGCAGGTGACAATTCCGACTGGAGGAAGCCCGTTGTTGCTTACTTGCGTAATCCGAGTGAAAGGGTGGACAGGGCTGTTCGGCGTATGGCTTTTAAATATACTATGAGGGATGATGATCTTTATCGCCGAACAGTTGATGATGTTCTTTTAAAGTGCTTGGATGAGGACCAAGCAAGAGTTGCTATGGGAGAGGTACATGAAGGCATTTGTGGTACTCACCAGTCGGCTCCCAAGATTAAATGGTTATTACGACATGCTGGGTTTTATTGGCCGACCATGATTAATGATTGCTTCAGATATTATAAAGGGTGCGAAGCTTGTCAAAAATTTAGTGATATTCAATTGGCTCCCGCTGCTATGTTGCATCCTATTATCAAGCCGTGGCCTTTCAGAGGATGGGGTTTAGACTTTATTGGGCAAATCCATCCGTCTTCTTCAAAGGGGCATCGGTTCGTATTGGTGGCAACTGATTATTTCACTAAGTGGTCTGAAGCAGTACCTCTCAAGAACATGACGCATACGGAGGTAATTAAATTCATAACCGAGCACATTATTCATAGATTCGGTATTCCTCAAACGTTAACTACAGATCAAGGTTCATCTTTTATGTCACACCAAGTCAGAGAGTTTGCCGAATCTTATAACATAAAATTGCTCAATTCCTCCCCATATTATGCCCAAGCTAATGGACAAGCTGAGTCTAGCAATAAAATTTTAATCAAGCTCATCAAGAAGAAGATTGAGGATAATCCAAGGAGATGGCATGATTTGTTGTCTGAGGCATTATGGGCACATAGAATCTCAAGGCATGGTGCTACGAAAGTGACTCCATATGAGCTAGTATATGGTCAGGAGGTTGTTTTACCAGTGGAAGTAAATTTGAATGCTTTGAGAATAGCCAAACAAAATGATTTATCGGCAATAGACTTCTATAACTTGATGATGGACAACATTGATGAGGTTGCTGATAAATGTTTGGCTGCTTTGAATGCCATAGAGAGAGATAAGTTGAGGGTGGCAAGGGCTTACAATAAGAAAGTCAAGTTGAAGAATTTTCAAGTTGGTGATCTCGTCTGGAAAGTGATTCTACCGATTGGTTCAAGAGATAGAAAATTCAGGAAGTGGTCTCCAAGTTGGGAAGGTCCTTTTAGGATTACAAGAGTTGTTCCCGGAAATTCATATTTGGTGGAATCAATACAGGGGGTATTGTTACCTCGAGCTCTCAATGGCAAATATTTGAAGAAGTACCACCCGAGTGTGTGGCAGGAAGCCTAAGTAGGCAACGGCCGATATACGATTATCGCCCTTAGCACAAACATGGCCGATAAATAATTATCGCCCTGAGAAAAATGAATGGCCGATGGAGTGTTGACATCGTCCTTAGAACAAACATGGTGCGAATTATTTTTCGGCATGCAAGCTTTGCCGAAAAACAGGGGGGCCTGTGTTGACACCTGATTTTGGCACAATGCAGAATGCAATGGAGATGGCCTCAAATGACAAAATATTATAAATGAGAAATTTCACATTGCCGAGTGGAACAACTTTGATGTTTGGACCATAATCATTCGGCATCATATCAAAGACCAAAACTACACTCAGAGTGTCATGTTTAGGTGTTCTGAGTGCTTTCTGGTCAAGTATGCCTCCAGGACAATCTCGGATGAAGGAATGCTCTACATGAATTGTCTTCGTCTCGTCGAATCGGTCGATTTTGATATAAAAATCATCTCAATCCGAGTTCGTATGCAAAAGTTAGAGCTATCTGGATGCAGCCCTGTCAAGAGGCGAAATATAACGCGGAAGACCAGACATGTCTTGGCAAGTGTCTGATGCAATGCGTGAGTGTTTTGGCCCAGAAGATGGCCTCGAATCGGAAAACGTTCAACACGAAAGTTTTTCGTCTCGTCAAAACGGTCAACTTTGCTTTTGGACACATTTTCATCCGAGGTCGTTTACTGCCTCAAAAACCTTGCTGGGGAAAGCTTGCCACCGTGAACAGTAACCTTGCCGGGGAAAGCTTGCCGCCATGAACAGTAACCTTGCCGGGGAAAGCTTGCCGCCGTGAACAGTAACCTTGCCGGGGAAAGCTTGCCGCCGTGAACAGTAACCTTGCTGGGGGAGAGCTTGCCGCCGTGAACAGTAACCTGCCGGGGAAAGCTTGCCGCCGTGAACAGTAACCTTGCCGGGAAAGCTTGCTGTCGTGAACAGTAGAAACTGTCGAGGCCAATCCGACCAGATGCTGAAGATGGGCTCAAATACTTATCTAGATGGCTTCGGATGAAGAAGTGTTCAACACGGAAGTTGTTCGTAACGTCGAAACGGTCAACTTTGCTTTTGGAGTCATCATCATCCGACGTAGTATACGACCTGCAGAGACGCTGCAAGAGTCGGACGGTCCAGTCAGCTACGTGAACGAGTCCGACTCGAAATTAGAGATGACCCCGTGGAGTATTCAAGATGGCCTTATTTGGAAAAGTGATCAACATACGGATTGTTGGCCTCGTCGAAGCACACATAATTGATATTTGAACCGTCTCCATCGGAAGTCATATGCAGATTCCACAGCCCACGCAAGAAGCAAGACAGAAGATGGACCAGATTCGGGCTGAATCCGAGTGAGACTAGAACTAGGATTCTAGGACGTGAATTGATGTAATTTTCTTGTAAGGAAAGCTTAGATAAATCCTTTGCTTGTACGGGAAGTCCAGCCGCCTCTTATATATGTTGGGAGTGACGGCCGATTGAACAACACCAATAGAACCAATCAATCTATTACACTTTTGTGCTTATCTATCTTTATTCCCTACCCTTGTATCTTTCTTTCTCGTTCTTCGTTCGTTCTTCGCGTTGGAGGGCAGTGATCCACGAGGCTTTAGGGGCGAGCGAATCGACCTAGGGCAGCCCATAGCCGCCGCAATCCCTGACGGGGTCCCTCCCGGGTGCGCGGGGTTTCGGGTCTGCAAAAGCACCCGCCGACTGTCTTGCGTATCGCGCTGTCGGTCGGGTCTCCTTCGACGTGAGCTGCGGTGCATCACCCCCGGCGTCGAGGGTACACGGTGACGTGTTCGTGTGTCAACACGTGCATCCAGATCATGAGTGTCGTTCCGACTGTCCATGTCGCGTGCCCTGGAGACGTGTACTGGTGCGTCCACAAGCATACCTGCCAACTGCACCTGTCGGAAGCAATGTGCAGATCCTTCCACAACACTTTGATCATGGACGTGGCACTGGTCGGGACACAGGCCGTCTGCGCCGAGTTTCTCGGCCAGATCCTGGTCTTCGACATCACAGAAATGACCTGGAGGGCGGCCTCTTGTCCAGAGTGGAGCATACAAGACGCCCACTACCTTGTTGCGTCCATTGGGAAAGTTGTGATTGTATCGTGTCCCCGTGCGAGTGCTTTCAAGTTCTTACAGCTGGACATGGAACCGCTAGCGTGGTCGCCCCTCCATGACCAGGAGCTTGAGGACACCAGCTGGTTTCTTTCCAAGGGCCAGTCCATCCGTGTGAAGGAGGAAGGCAGGAGGAAAGTCTACACTTTCCATCCAAGAGGACGTGGTAACTTGGAGACAGAGAGCTCGGATGGATGGACAATAACATCAGGGCCTGCCACATTGAAGACCATCACGAATATTTATGCATATGATTTAGTTGCTGGGACTATCGAAACGGTTATACCAGCGTCGATCGTCACGGAAGTGAGCTGCTGGGTTCGGCCTAGTACATTCGCTACTCCAAGATAAACCAATATATTGAGTGTAAGGTCTCCCTGAAGTTCCATGCAAAAAAAAGGTCTCCATGAAGTTGGTTTACTTTTGCTTTTTTTCTCACTCTTTAGAGAGCATCTTCCTTCTTTTAGCTGAAGCAGCTTTGTACTGCTCAACAAATGATGATTAGAGACTAATCTTTATTATTGTTATGAAATCCTCTTGTAAATTTGGTTGTATAATTTATAAGCAATTGATAGCAAGCATAGTTTGAATGATCAGAAAAGGAAAAGTTGAGATCTCTCCCTTGGTCTAGTGGTAGAAAGCTCCGAGGTGAGTTGTCGATGACCAGGGTTCGAGGACTCATCTTCTATAAGAATAAGACAGGGGGGTCATTTCCCCTCTGTTCTCATCTTTTTTAAGGAAAATACTAAATATCATGATAAATCTTCATATAATGGTGACTGGGATAGGTCAGGGTGTACCAGAGCTGCCTCCTAGAGACCCAAGGGCCAGGGCATCCGCTCGGCTCATCGATAGGGTGGTGCCATCCCAAGTATTGTCACTATTTCTCTAGGTCGAGTCCTAGGTTGTCAGTTAAACATATTTAACTGGGATCTAGTTTTGGTCGCGTTGTTGAGCCGCTCGCTCGACAACAGGCTTGTGGTGATGCGAGATGGTGTGCATCATTCTTGGCCTGGTAGATCATCCAATGAGCCTCCTCCTCGGGTGGGGTCTGACATTGCTCCTTTGGGGTGGGAACTTGGCTTTTCCGCGATATGCTTTGGCGTGGGTCATGCGATGTCTCGCCGCTCCTGAACGCGTTTGCTGGTACCGGTTCGCCGGCTGTCATGGCGGGCGGGTGCGCGCACGGGGGGGGGGGGGCTCCCGCACCGTGGTTAGGGTTTTTCGCCCACGTGTGTTTGAATATCACATTGTGGTCTGCTGCGGCATCCAAGCCCTTGATCAGGTTTTGGCCGTGCCCGACCGGTGCCTTCTTGGGTGCCTTCGGATTGTGATCATCCTTCAGGTTCTCCTCGTATTGGAGGATCTGCTGCCAACGATCCTCAAAATCTTGAATCTGCCTGAGCAGCTCATTATTGTCTTTGGCCACCTTCCTTGATGACTAGAGTAGCCTCAGACGAGCTTCATTGTGGTGAGGGCTACCCAATGATTTGTTCGGTATTTCCTCGTCCTAGGGGGTGGCTCGCTTAGCGGCCGAGGTTCCCCCTCTTTGCCACATGTGCTTAGCACGTGGTGGACTCTCCCTCTCGGGGTCATAATCGGGGTCGTCCTCGGGGTTGTTACAGTTGCCAGTTTCGTTGCCGTTGGTTGTGTCCACCATGTAGCACTCATAGGTCGAGGTTGCCCGCCACTTACCCAAGGGCACTGTGGCTGGTGGTCAGCTATTTGCAAAATCACCGACTTCCTCTTCTGTCTTCTGCCTCCTCGGAGGCTCCTTCGAGGACGTCTGTGAGATCTTCGATGTTGGAGACGATATGGGTGGTGGGTGAGTCGAAAAAATTGACTTCTTCTGGTAGTTTCAAGATCAATGTGACATAGAGATCGAGAGAACAAACGTCTGCTGCTCTGGATATGGCGAGATGCCAAACCCGTGAAGATCATCTCTTCGCAGCAGTCCGCGGTGTACTCCATGTCGCTAAGTCTTACAACCCGCCCTGGAGAGAAGGTCTCGACCTGGTCGAGGTGGCCAGTCGAGTTGGCGATGAGGGTGATACCAGCGAAGACGAACAACTGTCCCGGTAGAAAGGTCATGTCGAAATTGATCCAATAGTTGATCTGAACCTCCATCGAGCCACGACATTCACCTAGCAGGACCACCACTATCGGAGCTAAATCTGTCAGATCCCTCGCTAGAGTATCCTAACTTGGCATGAGGGTGACATGGATAAGGGTTTTACCTAGGTTTGGGCTCTCAAGGAGGAGATAATACCCTACGCCTTGCTCTTGGTTTTACCGCGTTGGAGTGTATACAGAGTACAAAGTACCAAGGGATTGTAACATGTCCTATCGATGAGCCTGTCCCCCGGTCTATATAACACACCAGGGGTCCCAGGGTTACAGAACTTGGCAGGCTACATCGACGAAGGTAGAGTCCTCCACATCTACCATATACTTGGATTATACTCCAAGTCTTATGGAATCTTCACGTATCTCGCCATGGGCCTCCCAACACGGCCCAGGGCTGAACCAACTTAGGGGTCCTCATCCCGGGCCACCAGACAAGGAACCGTCATGGTGAGAGGCCCCTAAACCGGGACACTGACACTTGCTATAGGCTTAACACTGTCATGAGCATTCTTTGGATCACGCCTTGCATATCACTTTGTCATCAATTAATCTTCTTCTTTTTCTATCACAATCTCTTGAGATACATAATGAATTCTTCACTTGAACTCTTCTTTTGTAATCATGTTCTCAAGATCTTGACCCTCCATCGCTTAACTCATATGCTAGTGTAAGACAATATTTGAGTCACACACAAGAACTCCATCTTCTTTCACTTTCCTCTTCTTTCAACCTTGAATCCAACATATGGTCCCCAAACATTTGCTTATGGAAAAAATTTCAAGTATAACTCAATACAAACACTAGTCCATATGGATTGTCCTTAATTACCACAACCATACATGCCGGCACCATGCAGTTTCATTGTGAAACTTGTCATCTCGGGAGTGGAGGAAGAAGCCAGCAATAAGGATTGATAACCAACTTGTGGTGGAGGCTCAAGGAGAAAAAATGTGAGCCTTTAGTGGCGTTCCAGGAACTTCGTGGTTACTTGCACCACTCTAACTCTGATTAGGTTCCTTCATTATCAGGATAAACCTTCATCTCCTCATGTCTCGATTATCCCTATACTCGAGTTTATTTACTTGTGCTTTGTATTTGATAGTCTTGGCGCTTCAAGTTATTTATCTTCTTATAGGTTCTTTATCACTTGTGTTATTATATAACTTGTGCTCAACTTGTTTAATTTAAGTTGTTGGTACACTTAGTTGAGCCTCAACTTGTATTTGTGTTTGAAAACTAAATGAGTAGTTTATTTATACATTTCTTGAAACCAAATCCATAATTGTTTTATAACACCTATTTTGCTTCTCTATGCGACATGGTCATTTCACCACGCACTCTTCCACATGGGTCGTAGCACAATAACATTGTCTGTACTATATTTTTTCCTTATTCTAATTCTATATTCCCATTTTCTCTTTACTCATCTTAACTTTTGTTTTTCATCCTTTATATTTTGTGTCTAGTTTTATTGTTATTAACATTTCCTTCACATGTAAGAATCCTTCTGAAATAGTATGAGGTAATTCTTTTTTTGATAATTAAATATGACGTAATTCTTATTGATGTGCATGTACATTTATTTCTACATGCAAGGACATTTATGAAAATACATGTCCACTTTTCGATAAACGCAAACATTTATTTTGATACATGTGAACATTTTTCGTCACACATGAACATTTATTTTTTGCATACAAGAACATTTAAAAAAATTATAGACATTTTAATAAGTACATACATGTTAATTTTTATTCATGGACATGGAAAAAATTTAATACGCCTTAAAATTTTACTTATTTATTACTGAAACGATTATATGAACATTTTATATTTTCTCCTATTTTCTTTCTTATTACTTTTAGATTTTTCCGTGTTTTTGAGAAAAAAAGTCTAGAAGGCCGAAAATAGCGCGCGTCGGCCCGCAGGCATTCCTGGTGTGGCCCATGTGAGCGCGGCACCACCGCTGCAGCTCGCAATGCGCCCCACATCTTCCTCCGCTTCCGCTGGAAAAGAGACTAGGGCTTACACTCTCCTCTCCTCTCCTCCGAATCAAAGAAGCGGGGGCATTGTCCTCCGCTGCGGGCCGAGGTCGAGCGGCGGCGGAGATACCCTCCTCTCCTACGGTCTTCGCCGCCGTTTCTATCTCCCGATCGTGCTCAAGGTACCGCCGTTTTTCGCTTCTCCTGACCCCTGTTCCGCTGTTCGTTGCGTTGGTTCCCCGATTCGACATGTACACGGTTGTTTTCTCGATTCGCTCTCTTGATTGATAGGGGAAACCAAACCGGTAGTATCATCCATAGATTTATTGCTGTAAAGCCATTCTTCTAGTTCTAGGTAGAAAGTAAGCTTTTTGCAGCTGAGGACTAGCCTATGGTGGCAACAAATACTAGTATTTCTAGTTGAACAGATATTAGATTGGCCTTATCTATTGATAATCACTGCACCCTGTGAACTCATCGGCTGTGGCTAAATGATTTCCCTACTTTCTTTCTTGCCCAAGCACGCTACAAGTACCAACTATTTTGCATATATGCTCTGGTTTTCATGTTATTAATTGTTAGGTGCCTCCGAATAAGTTCTAAAAAAAGTTGGTTCAGATTCAGCACGTGGGTCTTCTTGCGGAATTGCTTGCGTCAATTCTGGCTCGTTTCTTTGTATTCTCTTGGTTAGTTCATTGTTCAGGCTCTGCTACTTAATTACGGTTCTAGTTTAATTCAATGATGTGGCCTGCCTGTAGCGTCATTTTTTCTTTCCAACAACCTAGAGACAGATAAGGTGCTAGCTACTTTAATAAATCTCCATGCTTATGAAGAACAAACGAGTTTTGGACGGGTACAGAAAATGCTCAAACTTCATCAGTATTTTCTTCGTAGCAATAAGTGTTGCCAGTGTGATCTCCATCTAACTTCACATGCATTATTTTGATATATCATAAGTTTGAGTCCAGCTCTTCCGGTTGTTTTCTGAACCTTGATATTTATATATTACCTGATTTGTACAGCTGAATTTGTTCGATGGAGGACCTACCGGAGGCTCTGCTGACAGAGATTCTCAAGAGGATCACCAGGACAAGTGATCTGAATTCTCTTTCCCTTGTGTCAAAGCAGCTCTACAAGATAGAGGGGAATCAAAGGGGTGCTATCCATGTTGGTGCCGGTCTTTGCACTGCTACAAAAGCACTGACATCATTGTGCGTCCGGTTCCCAAATTTGCAGAAAGTGGAAATCGATTACTCTGGTTGTATACCTGGACATGGAAAGCAGTTGGACAACAAAGGCCTTTTTGGGTTTTCATCTCACTGTTCCTCGCTGATTGACCTCACTTTAAGCTTCTGCTCATGCATTGATGACTCTGGGCTTGGTTGTTTAACTTATTGCAAGACATTGGTGTCTCTCAGGCTGAACTCCGTACCAAAAATAACTTCAAGTGGGCTTTTCTCGGTTGCAGTTGGTTGCACAAGTCTATCTGCTCTCCACCTTATTGATTGCGAAAAAATCACTAGTGTAGAATGGCTGGAATACCTTGGTAGGGATGGATCGTTGGAAGAGCTTGTAGTGAAGAATTGCAGAGGAATCAATCATTATGACTTCCTTAAGTTTGGTTCAGGATGGATGAAGCTCCAGAAGTTTGAGTTTGAAATGAAAAGACATGATCGTCTTCCAGGTGATGTGGTCTATGACTCCTCATACGATGCTCACAGCATGGATATATATGATTTCTGCTGTGAGAGTTTGAAGGTTTTAAGGTTGGCGCATATTAGAACTTGGCCAGAACTAGGACTTCGTGTTGTCCTAGGGAAGTGTAAAGCATTGGAGAAGCTTTGCCTTGAGTATGTTCATGCCCTAAATGACAATGACATGATTGCATTATCTCGGAGTTGCAGCAACCTTAAAAGCATCAAACTTTGGCTCAACCTGCAGCGCTACTCTATTGATGTCAGCGATTGGGAAACCAGGACGCCATTTACTGATAACAGCCTTTACGCTCTAGCCCTCAATTGTCCCATGCTTCAGGTCGTAGACCTCAGCTTTATACCATGTTCCCCTGACTGGCCATCAGAAATTGGATTCACACAGCAGGGTTTTCTGGCACTCATTCAGTCCTGCCCAATTCGTGTTCTCATGCTAAACACCGCCAACTTCTTTGATGATGAGGGGATGAAGGCCCTCTCATCCTCACCACATCTGGAGACACTCGAGCTTATAGCGTGTTTTGCAGTAACTGATGCTGGGATGCGCTTCATTGCGCACACCCCATGCTTGAGTCATCTCACACTTCGGGTGTGTCATAAGGTTACTGATGTTGGATTGGCTGAACTGGGATGTGCACGTAAGTTAGAGTCTTTGGTCATTGAGTATTGTGGTGAGATCTCTCTGCAAGCTGCGCAGGGTGTTGCCAAGTCAGTTCACTACTCCAGCAAGTTTCCAGATTCCCTTATGTATTGATGAAGTGATCTCCAAAATTTTCAGTATGAATTTGCTGCTGAAGCCATTAGCTTGTTCAGTGTGCATCATTGGACAAGGCTGTGCATCATCAGACCTAGATTCACTTGTCTGGACTTTCTATTGCTTCTACCTTTACTGCTATAATTTTTCTGTATGAAACTTTTATAGTAGGCACCACTCGAGTACTGTAATTCTTGTTGCTTAATTTCTTACTCTCTCTATACCGATGTTTTGTAATCCACACAAATCGGCCCAGATTCCCTATTTTTGCTGTTTGGTTTCTACTCTAAGAAATGTCGTGAACCCTTTTTTACTACACAAGGGATTTTGAAGATCTGCCTCTGCCTGCTACTCCCTCCGTTTCTAAATATTTGTCTTTCTAAACGTTTCAAATGGACTACAACATACGGATGTATTTAGACATATTTTAGAGTGTAGATTCACTCATTTTGCTTCGTATGTAGTCATTTGTTTAAATCTCTAGAAAGACAAATATTTAGGAACGGAGGGAGTATTTGCGTGTGGCAACTTTGGTATGGATCAGTGTAGTAATGGTCAATGTTTCACATGGAGACCTGTACTACAAAGGCGACATGCTTGTTTTGTTGATGTTGATTCTGTTTGGGAATGTCTTTTCATTTGCTTCTCAAAATATAAGTTACGAGTAGTTACTACGTAGCATAATTTGGGTTTTTAGATTACAAATGCAGTGTACTCATCTCATTGAAGTTGAGTACAACTGAAACTTGAGCCACTGAAGGCAAATAACATAGCTGTGTGCTAATTACAGGCTTCTAGAAATTTAGAGGGGGTAGCGTTTCTTATACATATCACAAGAGTATGATGAGTGTGGAAAATCAGAATTGGGTACACCATTTGAGAAGATCGTGTCCTAAAATTGGAGAAGCCAGTGCTGAACTTTTGCTGTGATTGTCGTGTACTAAGTTATAATCTGGCTGAAAACAATTGAACTCTAAAAAGTATTACCTCTGTTTGAAAATATATGTAAAACTTTTGATAGGCTAAAGGTCGTACTTTGAGAATATTTGCTTCTCCTGGAGCTTTAGTTTTGCTTCCGCGACAGGTACAACTGTGTCTATCTGAAAGAGAGAGAAAACACGTTTTTCCTTCTGCGAGAGGCACATATTTGCTTCTTGTGGAGGCTCCGCTCTTTCCGGGTTTTTTTTGTGAAAAAAAGTTCGTCAAAACTTATTAACATGGATCTAGTTTTGAAGATCTCGAGGCAAAATATTCAATGGTGAAAACAGTTGGCGATTTGGGTGCATGCTTAAAAGATAAAGCATTTTGAATAAATAAATCTACGAAAACAGAAAAATTTCTAGGTTGCGACAAGCGGCGCACTACATGTGCACCATTTGTTGCAAGCTGGGAAGGTGGGAGTGACCTTTGCAGGGTACCTTTTAATTATTAGGGATCTTCTATCTGCCACATTCTGTGGCATAATGTTGTGGCCTCGCACAGGGCGGTCCTTCGACGGGGCCGCCATTTATTGCAAGCTGGGAAGGTGGGAGTGACCTTTTCATGGTACCTCTTAATTATTAGGGATCTTCTATCTGCCGCATTCTGCGGCAGAATGTTGTGGCGTCGCATAGAGCTGTCCTCCGACGGGGACGGGGCCGCCATTTGTTGCAAGCTAGGAAGATGGGAGTGACCTTTTCATGATACCTCTTAATTATTAAGGATCTTCTATTTGCCGTATTCTGCGGCAGAATGTTATGGCCTCGCATAGAGCTGTCCTCCGACGGGGACGAGACCGCCATTTGTTGCAAGCTGGAAAGGTGAGAGTGATCTTTGCAAGGTCGACAATAGATAGAATGCGGCAGAATGCGAGGCCACAACATAGAGACGTCTTTGCGCGCGTCGTCAACGGGGCCGTACCCCCTATACAGAGGTCTGGGCCGCGATCATGGCCCCGCCGTCAGAAAAGGCACCGGGGTCGGACGGCTTCTCCGGCGCTTTCTTTCGTGCATGCTGGGGCACAATCAAGGATGATATTATGGCTGTCTTCGACCGATTCCACGGGTTGGCCAGAGGCAACTTCTCGGTGCTCAACCACGCGAAGATCGTCCTGCTTCCCAAAAAGGACGGCGCCACAGCACTAGGGGATTACAGGCCAATAAGCCTGATCCACTCGATCGCAAAACTGATGGCTAAAGTGCTCTCTATCCGGCTCGCCACCGTCATCGATCAGATTATCTCGCCGGCACAGACTGCTTTCCAGAAGACCAAGTGCATCCACAACAGCTCCATGTTCGTACAGAACTCCGTTCGCGCCCTGCACCGCCGCAAAACCCCGGCCCTCTTAGTGAAGCTCGACATCGCCAAGGCGTTCGACTCGGTCTCCTGGGAGTATCTCTTGGAGTTGCTACAAAGGCTAGGGTTCAGCGCACGGTGGAGGGATTGGATGGCCACTCTGCTGTCCACTGCATCCTCGACATGCTCGCTCAACGGGACACTCGCCGGCAACATCCTCCACCTTCGCGGCCTCAGGCAGGGGGATCCGCTCTCCCCCTGTTGTTCATCATCGCCATCGACCCGCTACACAGGTTGCTTGAGCAGGCGACGACCGTGGGGATTCTAAAACCACTGCCAGGAAGTCTGGCCAGGTTGCGGGTGAGCCTCTATGCCGACGACACGATCGTCTTTGCAAACCCCGAGAGGCGCGAAGTGGACGCGCTGCTCGACATCCTGAGGTTATTTGGTGACTCCACAGGGCTGCAGATTAGTCTTCCCAAATCTTCAGTAGTTCCAATCCGCTGCGACGACATCGACCTCGCCTCCGTCCTCGAGAATTTGGCCGGCCAAACAGCGGCTTTCCCCATCCGCTACCTTGGCCTGTCGGTCACGTTAGGTAAAACTAGGTTAGTGCACCTACAATTCGTCCTATATAGGATAAAGGCTCGGCTCGCCGGTTGGAAGGGCAAACAACTTCCGCTAGCCGGGCGGCGCGTCCTCATCTGGTGCGTGCTTTCGACCATGCCCACCTTCGCGTTGACAGCACTCAAGGCGCCCAGGAAATTCCTCAAGGAGATCGACAAGGCACGCCGACGATTCCTTTGGGCACATGATGAGGACATCTCCGGCGGAAAATGCAAGGTGGCATGGAAGGACGTCACGGAGCCGGAGGGCCACAGCGGCCTGGGCATCCACGAGCTCTCATGTTTCGCGCGGGCGCTTCGTCTGCGATGGCTCTGGCTATCTTGGCAACGGCCAGCACGCCCCTGGGTGGGCACGGGGACACCCTGCGACGAGGGGGACCGCGCCCTGTTCACGGCTTCAACGGCAATCACCATCGAAAACGGCGACACGGCCACCTTCTGGCATTGTCCCTGGCTGGGCGCGCGCCCACTTCGGCTGGCGTACCCGGTGCTATTCGCCCTCTCCTCCAGGAAGGCTCGAACGGTTCAGGCAGCGCTGCAGGGGGACAGATGGGTGTTGGACCTGCGGCGCGGCACCACGGACGACACTGTGCACCAAGTCCTGCAGCTCGCCAGGGAGATCAGGGCGGCGGCCACGACGTTCAACCCCAGCTCCAACGACACCATTTCGTGGCGCTGACCGCATCAGGATGCTACTCTGCAAGGTCGGCTTACCAGGCACAAGTCTCGACGAGTAGCTGCTGTTTCAGGTCGATCATATGGAAGATCTGGGCGCCGGGCAAGCACAAGATGTTTCTATGGCTGCTACATCGCAATCGCCTGTGGTGCAACGATCGGCTGCAGAGAAGAGGATGGCCGAAGGGATATTTCTGCCCACTCTGCCTGCGCAATCTGGAAACCGCCGTGCACCTCTTCTGTGATTGCCCGATGGCGAGGCAGGCATGGAGTACATCGGCCTCCTGGTCTGGCTGCTCTGCTCTCCACCCAAACATATGGGATGGTGGCGCCTCGTCCACGGACAAGGTCCAGCGCATGATCGCGGCCTCGACGCCGGCAGCAAGGAAGGGCACCAAATCCATGCTTGCACTTATCTGTTGGCGCATATGGATGGCTAGAAACGGTGCTGTTTTCAGAGGCCAAACCCCGCTCCATGACAACATCATCAGCGAATGCCGCAGTGACATGGAGCAATGGCGCCTCGCGGGAGCGTCATGCATTGAGCACCCCTTTGGGCACACCGTGAGAAATCCGCATGTGGAGCCTAGGCCTTTTTCTCTTGGTCAGCTTCGACCACCTCTGTCATCCACCGATCACTTGATCATCTGTTTCACCATTCTCCTCTGCTAAATCAATGAAACGCCAGCAATGCTGGCCAGTTCAAAAAAAAATCTTTGCAGGATACCTCTTAATTATTAGTGATCTTCTATCTGCTGCATTCTGCGGCAGAATGTTGTGGTCTCGCACAGAGCTGCCCTCCAGCGGGGCCGGTCATGCGGGAGCTGCGAGCGGTGTAAAAAAAATACTAAGCATCAGCTAGGATTCGAGCTCACGGTCGCTTCGCCGTAGACACAGGTGGCTAGCCACTATGGCCGATTATAGTTCATGATGAATATATGGCGCGATTACTTTAGAACTAGTAACAACCGTAGATTGAATTATTTTACCTTTTCTTAATCATTCTTGAATATTCTGAATAATTTTTCAAAAAAATCTGAACCATTTTGACAAACACGCATAAGTTTTGAATATTATTTGACAATTTTGAATTTGTAACCAAATTTTAAAAGGGGGACAATTTCGGAAATTGTGAACATTTTTTTAAAAAAGGAACAATTTAAAATTCCGACCAATTTTGATAAACATGAACATGTTTTTTCAAAAATGTGACCAAATTTTCAATTTATGAACAAATTTTTCTAAAAAGGAATATTTTTTAAATTTTTGAACAAATCTTGAAACATGGGAACATTTTTTTAAAATTCTGAATAATTTTGGGAAAACACAAACAAGTTTTGAAAAAAGGGAATAATTTGTGTACAAATTTTGGAAAATACGAACTTTTTTAGCATTTGTGAACAAATGTTGAACAATGAAACATTTTTTAAAATTTCAAACATTTTTTTACAACAAGGAACAAGTTTTAAAAAAATGTGAACACCTTTTGAAATTCTAAACAAAATTTGAGAACGGGAGGATTTTTTAAATCTGTGAACAAATTTTGAAAATGGAAACATTTTTGCAACATTTCTGTGAATCTCAAACAAAATAATCAGACATCGCAATTTATTCTGAGATTCCAAACATTTATTAAAATTAGTAAGCATTTTTACAAAAAAATTGAACATAATTTAAAAATTGGAACAAAATTTTGAATTCCAAACAATATTTGAAATTTCCATGTATTTTTCTTGAAAATAGTAAAAAGAACTTGAAAAGAGAAGAAAGGAAATGAAAAGAACACCGGAGAAAAGAAATAGGATAAAAAGAAAAATTAAAATCGGGGGAAAAATGTTCCAAACTGGAACGAATGAACTTCTCAAGCGGGCCAGCCCAGTCACTTCGCTAGTGCGCCTCCTTGTGCGATGCGGCAACAATTTGCCGCAGCGCGCGGCAAATAGGGATTCAAGTGAGGGAGCAACTAATTAAGGAGCGCCCGTTCGGGAGCCTTCCCAAAGGTCAAGCGCGCTCTCAGACATCGCCACATGTCGCGCTCTAGGTGCTCCTTCCAATTTTATTTTTTATTTTTACCGCACTAGTTTTTCGGCTTTTTAAATTGTTTTTTTCTAGGGTTTTTTTCCGGCCTTTTGGGTTTCCATCAGTCTTTCTTAACATTTGGACAAGGAAAATTTTCGACTTTTTTTGCACAAAGAAACATGTTTTTTTTGCTTCCTCGATAGACATGGCTTTGCTTCCCGAGAGGCATGGACGTACCTCTCGGAAACGAAAAAAATACGTTTTCTATTTTTTCTCTTCCGCGAGAGGTACGACCGTGCCTCTCAGAAATGGAAATAAGCTTTTTTTTCTTCCACGAGAGCTACGGGTTTGCTTCCGCGAGAGACACATTTTGCTTCCGCGAGAGGCACGGGCGCGCCTCACGAAAACGAAAAAAAATATATTTTTTTTCCTTCCGCGAGAGGCATGGGTTGATTTCGCGAGAGGGACAGATTTGCTTCCGCGAGAGCCACGGCCCTGCCTCTTGGAAACGAAAAAAATGTGTTTTTCCTTCACTGAGAGAGACACGGATTTGCTTCCACGAGAGGCATGGTCGTGCCTCTTTCGGAAAAGGAAAACAATGCTCTTAGTTCGTGCTTTTCGCCCGGTTCTTTTTTGTGGAAAAAAGTTCGTTAAAACTTATCAACATGGGATCTAGTTTTAAAGATCTTAACGCGAGGAATCCAACTCTGAAAATGTTTCGGGATTTAAACGCACGGTTTAAGAGATAAAATGTTTTGAATAAACAGATCTACGAAAAAGGGAAATCTTCCGGGTTGCGACAAGTGGCACAATGCAGCCTAGCCACATGTCACAATTTGGGAGGTGGAAGTGATTTTGGAAGGAGTACATCTTAATTAGTGATTTCAATATTTTTTTGAGAATACTCGTCAGTTTTTATTTAATCCAAGAGAATGTTTGTGGGTACAAGGATAGGGTCGTAAGGCATGCCCAGCCAGACATGACGACCAACCGAAAGAGTACTAACAAACTTGGCGAGATCATGAGCCTCAAAATTAAAATTTCTACGTTCGAAACAAAGTTACAAGAAAGAAAAAGACTCCTTCGTTGTGATATTTCATGTAGAATTGATGCATGTGGTCCTCTGCTTCCGGAGTTGATGTCCGCGACCACTCCTTGACAATCATTTGCAATGCATAGCCTGTGAATGTTGAGATCTTCTACCAAGGCCATTGCCTCTCTGCATGCATAGACTTCAAGGATCGAAGGTTCCATGATGCCCCGGAACACAACAGCTGATGAGCCAAGGTACCCTCCTGTGTGATCTCGACATATCGCAGCCGCCACGCCCACGCCCACATCACCATCAACAGAAACGGCCCCGTCCGCATTCAGCTTAGCTACCCCCTCTTCAGGCGGAAGCCATCTATGAGTAGCCCGTGGTTGTGAAACAACTATATGCGCCTGTCTAGGCTCTTTTGGGACGGTTTGTAACTCCTGAAGATAAGAGTTAACAAAAGAACTAGTTTGTTGCGGGCTCTGGAAAATGTCTTCGTGAATCGCTTTTCGCCTTGCATACCAAATAGCCCACAGGGTCACCGCCATTTTGGTGTACTTGTCATTGCTCAAAGTGTCATAGAGATCAAACAGCCAATGCTTGGCACTTGACTGAACATTCTTCCTCATCCCGTCCATAGTCTCCTCGTCTGATAACGCCCATGTGCATCTAGCCATCATGCAAGAGACAAGGGCGTGCCTCCATGAATCTTCTCCTCCGCACAAGGGGCAAGCATCTTGAAATGACATGTTTCGGTTATGAAGAACATCTGTTGTTGCTAAAGAATGTCGTGCCAGCCTCCACAGGAATACTTGAACTTTGGACGGGACTTTCAGCTTCCAGAGAGAGCTCCACGCCTTCTCTTCAGCTGAGGTTTCAGAATGGCTCCCGCGTCCCTCCAACCAGCTCTCTCTTTCTATCTTGGTGCTGATTATCATTCGGTAGGCCGAGCTAACCGAGAAGTTACCTTTCTTGTCAGGGTACCATGCCCAGGAATCAGGAACGTCTCGCATGCAGACAGGTATCTTGAGTATTTCTTCCGATTGCTCTCCAAATTTGTGATGGTCTAGACCCCAGTTTTGCACTGAGAATGGTTCCATTGGGATAATAAGAAGCCTTCAAAATCCTAGCACTGAGCGAGGTAGGCTCCTGAAGAAGCCTCCATGCCTGTCGCGCCAATAAGGCCAAGTTAAAAAGCTCGAGATATCTGAAGCCCAATCCTCCCAAATATTTAGGCCTAGTCATCACCTCCCAAGATACCCATGCTGGTTTTCGTTTTCCTTATTTGCAGCCCCACCAAATTTTTTGAATAGTGGCATTTATGTTCTCACACAACCCCCTACGGAGTTTGAAACATGATATTGAAAATACTGGCATAGCCTGGGCTACGGACTTAATTAGCACGTCCTTCCCACCTGCTGACAGCAACTTCCCCATCCAACCTTTAACCTTCTCCCAAATTCTATCACTTAAATATTTGAAAGTCCCCTTCTTGGAGTGCCCCACATCCGTAGGTAACCCAAGATATTTGTCACTCAACGATTCATTGGGTACATGAAGATGGCCCTTCACTGCAGTTTTTACAATCTTAGGGCACCCCTTGCTGAAAAAGATAGAAGATTTCTCTCTGTTTATTCTCTGTCCCGATGCAACACAATAGGTCTCCAGTAGGTTTGATACCTCTTCAGCTCCATTAACACTCGCCCTGAAAAATAGCAGGCTATCATCCGCGAATAAATAGGTGGTTAACTGACGGTGCCGTCGGTGCCACCTTAATTCCGCCGAGCTGGGATGACTGTTTTTGTGATTTCAAAAGGCACGAAAGGCCCTCTGCTGCCAACAAGAAAAGGTATGGAGAAATAGGATCTCCCTGCCGAATACCTCTGGAGGGTTTGAACTCCTCCAATTTCACGCCATTAAATAAAATTGAGAAAGAGACTGAAGATACCAGGTTCATGATGATGGAGACCCATGGTGCTGCGAACCCCAGTTTCTCCATTATGGCTTTCAGATAACTCCACTCAACTCTGTCATAGGCCTTCATTATGTCTAACTTCAACGCACAATAACTGTTGTTCTTTGACCGGTTTCTCTTCATAAAATTTAGGCACTCATAGGCTGAGATTATATTATATGTGATAAGCCTCCCCGGGACAAAAGCCGATTGCTCCTCTGATATAATATCTGGTAAGATCACTTTGAGCCGATTTGAAAGGACCTTCGATGCTATCTTGTAGAGAACATTACATAGGCTAATCGGTCGGAACTGAGTCAAAAGTGTAGGGTTAGTTGCCTTTGGTATTAAAACCAGTAGAGTATCATTTATACATTTGGGACTCTCTTCACCCCTCAGTATACCAAGAACTGCATTGGTGACCGAAGCCCCACAGATGTCCCAATGTCTTTGGAAGAAGTGGGCTGGGTACCCATCTGGCCCCGGGGCCTTCGTGGGAAACATTTGGAAAAGTGAGGTTTTTACTTCCTCATCCTTGTAAGGAGCCATAAGACTTTCATTCGTTTCATTTGTTACCTTTGATGGTACATGTTGCAGCACTTCTTCCATGCCCTGAACCCCCTCCGAGGTATATAGCTGCTGATAGAACTGCCACGCCATTTGTTGCATCTCAGTTGGGTCATCCGTGAGTTGTCCATCCTGTCTCTGTAGAGATTTGATCAAGTTTTTTCTGCGTCTCATTGATGCCCTAAGATGAAAGAAGTGTGTATTCTAGTCACCCGCCGATAGCCAGTCCACCCGTGACCGTTGTCGCCACATCAGCTCCTCTCGGAGGTACAGTTCGATTAAGCGATCATTGATCTTCACCTCAACGGCACTAGGGCCGGCCCTTGCATTGACATTTCTCAGCCTATCCAACTCTTTTTTCAAACTCCTGATCTCACCTCGAACACTGCCGAAAGTGTGTTTGCTCCATTCTCCTAGATTGCTAGCAAGCGATGCTAGCTTTGCTCGTATTGCACTTGCCGAAGGGTTTTGCTGTTTGGATCCCATGCTGATCTCACGGTTTGCTTCAGTTCTGCATGGGAATCCCACATAACTTCATATCTGAACAGGTTTCCTCTCCTTTGGTGCCTTCCTGTGGAATCCAGCTTCAAAAGAATGGGCGAGTGATTAGAGGTCGCCGCCGTAAGGTGTTCCACCGCTGCACCCGAGAACATAGAGCTCCATTCCGCCACTGCTAGGGCTCTGTCTAGCCTCACCCTAGTGTAAGTGCCGCCTGTAACTTTCTTCTCAAAAGTCCACATCCTCCATTGGTAACCCAAGTCAATCAATCCACAAACATCCACGGCTTCCCGGAAACCTTGCATTTGTGCTTGGCATCTTTGGCCTATCCCATCATGTTCATCCTGTCTTAGTACCTTGTTGAAATCGCCCACGCATGCCCATGGAAGGGAGCTATGAGCAGACAGCCCCTTCAGGGTGTCCCATGACGCCTGATGAAGATGTGTTTGTGCCTCCCCGTAAAAGCATGTCAAACGCCATGGTTCTGGACCAAAATCACATATTTTTGCATCAATATGGAACCTCGAGTAACCCAAAATTTTCATCTTTATTCCATTATTCTAGAAAAGAACTAAGCCCCCGCTTCTTCCAGCGGAGTCAACAGCAAAAGACGAATCAAAACCTAAAGTGTTTGCTAGATTTTCTGCTCTAACCCTTCCTATCTGAGTTTCGACTATACAAAGCACTTTAGGGGCAAACTTTACCGCTAACTCGCGAAGCTCTTGAACTATCGGGGCGTTGCCAATACCCTGGCAGTTCCATCATAACAAACTCATTGCGCCCGGCGGTCCTCCGCCAAGGAGGCTGCCGATCTAGCATCAACATTCTTGCCCTGTGGGAGGGTCTTCTTCATCACTCCAGCAGTACTTTTATCAGCTTGCAGTGTGGGTCTGGACCTTTTGGGGTCCTGTTTTGGAGGCAGGCTAAGAGGAGTATCTCCACTCTTTGTTACTGGTATTATCTCCATGCCACAGCCGCCCCCGGGTTATGGTTCTGCAACACCTGATCCGAGTTGCGCTTGCGGTTTTCATCATTCACATCCATATCAACGTCAGCCGGCTCTTCCGCTCCTGCACTTTTCTCCTGCTCATTGCCACATGATGTCTACTACACAACCTTCTTCTTGTAGACGTTGTTGGGCCTCCAAGTGCAGATGTTTGTAGGACAGTAGCAAATTTCCCTCAAGTGGATGACCTAAGGTTTATCAATCCGTAGGAGGCGTAGGATGAAGATGGTCTCTCTCTCAAGCAACCCTGCAACCAAATAACAAAGAGTCTCTTGTGTCCCCAACACACCCAATACAATGGTAAATTGTATAGGTGCACTAGTTCGGCGAAGAGATGGTAATACAAGTGGTATATGGATGGTAGATAAAGGTTTTTGTAATATGAAAATATAAAAACAGCAAGGTAACTAATGATAAAAGTGAGCACAAACGGTATTGCAATGCTAGGAAACAAGGCCTAGGGTTCATACTTTCACTAGTGCAAGTCCTATCAACAATAATAACATAATTGGATCATATAACTATCCCTCAACATGCAACAAAGAGTCACTCCAAAGTCACTAATAGCGGAGAACAAACGAAGAGATTATGGTAGGGTATGAAACCACCTCAAAGTAATCCTTTCTGATCGATCTATTCAAGAGCCCATAGTAAAATAACATGAAGCTATTCTTTCCGTTCAATCTATCATAGAGTTCGTACTAGAATAACACCTTAAGACACAAATCAACCAAAACCCTAATGTCACCTAGATACTCCAATGTCACCTCAAGTATCCGTGGGTATGATTATACGATATGCATCACACAATATCAGATTCATCTATTCAAACCAACACAAAGAACTTCAAAGAGTGCCCCAAAGATTCTACCGGAGAGTCAAGACGAAAACGTGTGCCAACCCCTATGCATAGGTT